>NC_090933.1:782451084-782754114 GCF_040938575.1 Ambystoma mexicanum | reverse complement strand
GATGAGAAAAGAAACCTTATCTAAGTTTAACTCCCAAATGGCTGTGATCATCTGTGGAGAGTTTAATGTGAGGATCCCTAGAGATAATTCTGGTCCCTCTAATGATCTTCACTCCTCCCTGGACGTGACAGAACTGTTGGATAACAGTAGGAATGGATGCTGAGGTAACCTATTATTAAAATCTGGATTACAATGTTAAATGGGAACGGTCAGGGTGACTCCCCCGGGCAACCCATTAGGGCATTAGGTAATAGTGCTACTACCATTGATTATATGTTTGCTGATAGAATGGCCAGACACTACATCCTGGATTTAGCTATTCTACATTGACAGGACAGTGACCACTGTCCTATTGTAGCTACCATTCCAGCTAAAGAAGTAGTAGAGGAGCCGGTTCAGCTGGGTAGTGTGAATGTGTACTCTGGACTTAACCATAAGGTTAAGGCCAGAGTACATGCCCTCCGCATGCCGACATAAAGATATTTGGGCTCCGTTCAGACAATACTCACAGTGTATTGGACACCTGGATGGTGCTCACCTATAACCCCTTCTGTAATTCTTATGTAACATCCTGATGTGATATACTATTGCCATGAATATGTTACTGTTACTGACTGTGGTCGATACATGACCATTGAATAAATAAAATTGGGGGAAAAAAAGTGATTAGCCAACAGTCCCTCTGTAAGTATATGAGTCGTGTGTACCCGATCAGATAATTCAAGTGTCTAGTGTAGCGAATTTTACCACAGGGTTATGATATTATATAATAGGTTATTTATAATGTGCTTAATACCCAGAGGTTTCTAAGCGCAGACCCAGGAATCGAACCTGTGTTGCTCCGTGTTGTCTTGCTTCCAAGGCGAGCACGTTACCCCTGAGCTATCCTCCCGAAGGTTTTTCCGAGTCATTAGAATTCTCTGCTTATTCAAGGTATACAGCACGTTTGCTCAGTATCAAAGTGATCCAATGTCAGATCCAATGTCAGTTGCGGCGAGTTCACCATTCACGGTCCATTTATCACATGTGGGTCACTGAAATAATTATTTTCCCGACCAGCCCAATTAACTCGTTAGAGCGGAAGGTTCGAGTAAATCGAGAAGCAAACGGCGGGAACAAAAAAGTACTTCTGCTTAAGCTATACAGTCACCTTTCGTAAATGTAGTTGCTTTTGCTGGAGTCTCAATGAAAACGATACGCTGCTTCCAGGTAAGTAGTGGCCTTCGTCCACGACCACTGACCAGCTAACACTCACTGGACTCTCCGCTCACTCTGCTTAAATGGACGGGTTTTATTTCCAACATGCAGCTTGCTTCTGATTAAAAGTGTAGAAAGACTTTGCAGGCAAAATCGGGTCCAACTCCACAGAAAAGGTGCTAGTGTCTCGGCAATACACCTAACACTCATTGCAGTCTTCTTCACTTATCTTCACCACTGTCTTGTCACTCTCTTGTCCCTCAATCACATCTCTTCTTCACAATCATATGCTTTCATTTTATTGACGAGAATGAGCGTCCATGTAATGATTTTTTCGTTACTTCATTATGCTGACTGGGACGAGAATGAATATACATATCATGATTTCCCTTTTTCTTTTAGGTTTTCCGGCTTTCCCTGTTACTGTTTTTTACAGGGAAGATGTTAGCTGGTTTCTCCTTTGTTCTGGTTTCTCCTCAAATCATTTGCAGTCTCTCCCTGTGGTGTCCTGGCGTTCTTGGATGCACTTGCTTTGAGGAGTGCTCAGTATCTGTGTGTCTTGTTTGCTTTGCAGTTTCCTACGCACAGCGGTATTGCCATTCCTGACAGGGCACCCGGTCGACCACTGACTCTGAATGGCCGTGCCACGGCTTACTGCTTCACTCTGTTCCCTCTAGCCAAGACGCAGCGCATCTGCTTCTTCAATTATGGCTTCACAACCAGTTCGAAACTCCCGAGCTTCCCGGAGTTGCCAGTCCTTCTCTCACAGAGGTGACACTGCCATGGGCCTTCCTGTCTTAGCGTCTCTCTTACAGTTAAGATGCTCTGCATTGCTTCCTTGATTTCAGCTTCCTAACCTGTTCGAAACTCCAGGGCTGTACACAGTCTACAGTCTCCTCCCCTCACAGAGGTTACACTGCTGTGGGCCTTCCCAAGCTTAACATCTCTACCCCTGTTCTCTCGTGTTGCTTCTTGAAGCCTTCTATTCTCCCTTCTATTCTCGTTATTCATCAAATACGTCCCAGTATTGTAAAGTCCGACTTTTCAAGCCATATTTATGCATTCAGTTTTGCAATAACCAGCAGTGGTTCTTTCTTTTTATATACGTCCTTGTGGGGTATGATTGGAGAGGTAAAATTAGGAGACTGTTCTGAGAGTTCCTCAAAGGAACGGGAGTCCTTGTCCTCATAGGGGGGAGTCTCTCCCAATGAGGTCCTGCCTGCCTCTACTCATAGGGAGGATATTGCAGAGTGGGCTCACCTCCCTATCCCCACAGGGGGCGTGGGGATGATCCCCTTTGGGGAGAATGGATGAATTCCTGTGATTATGGGGCAGAGAAAAAAAGAATAGGGCTCAAATCCTGCGCCAGCACTATACATCTTTGCATGGGTTGTGTGGCTGTTGAAAATAATTTCTTAGATTGACACAATTTGTGGTGAAAAATATTCATTTAATAGTAAAGTATTAAGATAGTTATTGTTGCTAGTCTAATCGATTGTCCAATTCAGGATAGTTTAGAAATGAAAGTTCATTTAGTGTTTCTTCAAAGTTGTGTCCCATTAGATTGAATGATAAGTGCATCTTGATTAATATCTCATTTGGTCTTTCTTGTTCTTAAAGTACATAGTTACTCTTCAAAATAATAATCAGTTGCCCTCTGTTGCAGTAATGATTAATATCCCTCAAATAGAGCTATCCTGAATTGGACAATATATACATAGGTGCTGGCGCAGGATTTTATTCTATTTTTCTCAGTTATACAAAATTGGGCAGACACAATTAGAAGGCTTGACCAGCGACATCAAAACTGGCACTACTAACCGTGTCACAAATAGCTCTTGTGCGGTGTACCTCACATTTGTATTGTGTCTGCAAATTCACAACTAATTCCATAGAGTTATGGGGCAGGATGAACTTCACATGTCAATCTGCGTTTCCAGTTCTATTTGACAAATAGTCAGGTTTTCCAGCAGTGTTGGTGGAAGACCAATGGATTCCTATTGAATCCACGGGAAATCACTGCCTGGTAAAAGCTGGTAAATTCCCTGGGAATCCATTGTTCCATTGTAAATACCTTCTACAATCGTTGATTGAGGGAGGCAGTTAAACATTTCCACAAATGTAGTGTGAGAGCTTCACTGCCTCCTGTATCACCTACAAAGCAGTCTTGAACAGAACAGCAGCATACTTGGTGGCTAAACTACACACCTCTGGGGGCTCTTTCGCCTCACACAAAAATACTATTAAAAGGTTGGAGTCAAAGCTAGCCCGTAAAGGGAAGGTCCGGAAGCAGCCCTTCTACTGCCATGCCCTAACCATCTGGAACTCAATTCCGACTGAAACTCTAAATACCCCAAACTCCTCTAGTTCTGCAAAACACTAAGAACCTGGATCTATCAAGAAAACCTAGCAGACAAATTAAAATCCATACATCATTCCACCATCAGTACTGCACTACTGTATAAAATGCCAAGTCCAATGCTGGCATCCGATTGTTGTAAAGTGATTCACCGCTCTCGAGTTAGTTTCCTGCTAGAAGTATTAAAAGAAAATATATAAGAGCAAAGGTGATTTTGCCTTTGTTTTACTATTCACTTTTCCATTCCCTAGTGGAAATTAGGAAAGCTGCAAGGAGGGGGCATGTTGCACTTAAGTGGAAACAGAGGTGGCCCTCTCCATGGAAATTACTCTTCAATTGAACTTGAGCCCCGTTACCTATTAACACATTTTTGCATCAGGGCAATCTTTGTCCTAGTTCTGCATTAGCACTGAGGCAACATTGCCCTGATAGAAACATGCCTTGAAGCAATATGTGTTTTTGCCCTATGGCAAAGTAATGTGCTAGATCTGGGGACAAATTTGACCAAGGAAGTTGTTTTCCAAAATATGCCGAGTCCGGACCGCAACGGGGCAGAAGCATCTCTAAGAGCGGTAATTAGGAGTATGTCAACAGTTGTCTTTGTTTACGTTTTTGGGAACTCTTCATCTATTAAGCAACACCCACAAAACTGCTGCCTAGTATCTGCTGCAAAATGATCCAAGACTTTAGCTTAGCTCCTTACAGCATTCCACTGCCATCTTCCCCCGTTGCACTGACGCTCTAAATATCCCCTCCCAGAAAATGGCTGCATAATGTACAAAACATCTAAAATGGTTAACAATAAGCACATCCAGTGGCCACCTCGGAATGTGAAAAGATGAACAGCTATTATTCGCATGGAAATAGAAACAGGATTGTCCTTTCTAGGTCACAGGGCTTGGTTGCAGTTTGCCTCCCAAAGGAGCCATTTTAATCAGGAGCTAGGCAACGTATTGTGTTAATCAAGCGCGAACAATGCAAGTCATTTTGAGAACACAAACTATGACCCACATTCAGATATGAGCACATCGCTTAAGCATGACTTTTGTAACTGTGCCCTTTAACGCTAAAGAAATATGCTCTCAGCATGTTCTAGAAACTGTGTGGGGGTGGGGGGGGGTCAACTTGAAGCTTTCCTGCTCGCGCTTTTCTCCAGGGATTGAAGTCACTCTGCAAACGTTTGCAATATTGTCAAAATGTCAATAATTGACTAAGTTTACATAATGAAAACGGGGCTGGGCACACCCTAACACAAAATGCAGCCTGCAGCACGTTAAGGTCGGATGGGATGGAACTTTGGTGAATTTAGTGGCATATTTAGCAGGCCCAGTCAAAATGGCACAAATGTATGTGTGTAGCGGCTCTTTCTGAGTCATTAGGGCTCATATTCTTTGATGCTTAACGTACAATTCTTGTGTGAATCTAATGAATAAACATTTTAAGCATGAATCTCACATTACCCATTTTACTGTATTTGTGTGCCAGAGGGAGCGCATAGATCGTGCGCACAGATCGTGATTAATGATTCTGTCAGCTCCTTCCTCTCCGCATATAAATACGCCAGCATGTTTACCTCTCTGCCATACAAATGCTCCAGCATTTTTACGCCAGAATGCCATTTTCATTCTGATGTAAATGCTGGAGATTCCTATGGAATCCATCTGCTTTTGCAGCTGCAAAAGGCAGGCAAATTCTATAGGAATCCATAGTAAACTCAGCAGCATTTACTTAATTTGAACTGCGGAGTGCAACAGGGTGGAATGAAAGCGATTTCGCCTTCACTTTCCACCTCCACTTTGCGCTCCTTGGTTCAAATGGTCAAGATTAGGCAGACGGGGCCTGTTTGAATCTAAGTGCAAACGTAACAGGTCCCCACTGTGCAGTTTACGGGGATTCCGTATATGAACCCTTTATGTATTAGAGGATTTGTTCTTTGTTTCATACTCAGAAAGGTTGCTGGCAGTTGTGTCACAGTTTCATATAAAATATTTACTAAAGAAACCCATAGCAGCCAACATTTATTATTTTATCTTTTTTTTTGTTTAAACCAAACACTGAAACAAAGAGTTGAGTGGAGAGGGGGGGTTTGAAAAGTTGCGGATCGAAGCTAGGGATGGAAGTGGTTCTGGACATTTTTTCAGAGTGCCTCCATATTACACTAGCTGAACATATGTAACCAGGGAAACAACCTTTCTAGGTAGGGTCTGGGTGGTTCTCCCTCAAGACAATATAGAAACAAGTACATGGAAAATTTGAAAGCACATATGTCCCAGTTTAAAGATTAAAAAGTAGCTAAACATAACAAAGAAAAGAGATGTGAGATTCGTTGAGAGTGAGGAATAACATACCGGAAACTTTATAATACATTTATTTACTTTAAACGGATGTGGGGAGGAGGGGTGATGTACGGAAGGGGCAGTGTGGATGGGAGAGAGTAAAAGGAGCAGAAAAGATGCACATGGTGAAGAGGCCAATTGGAAAATATCAATAGTTCCAATAGGCCAGTGTTCATTAGATGGGACACAAGTGGCAGTTAATGGTCATGGTGTGTTTCTATAAAATGCTTACATGAAGGAGGTTACAACTTTTGCCAAACATAAAGTCCAGCCCGAGGCAGAGATGAAGGAGGAAAGTGGACAATATGGTAGAGCCTTCAACATGCAGTAGTCATGAGGCCGAGTGAGATCAACCCCAGACTGTCAGAAACACAGGTTAGGTATTGTTTTTTTAAGGATAGTTCCAACATTGGACCAAAACAAATAAAGCACCTCAAAACCAGTTAGCAGATCCATAGGAGTGTTCTTTAAAGTAAGTAATAAGGGATATCAATGAAATGGTGTGTACTGGGCAAGACAAACTCGGTAACCAAGAATTAGGACGACGTTACCTTGGGTTTAAACATTAAGGGTCTGATTCACAGAAACGTTTCATAATGGTGCAACCCCATTGGAAAACGTTCTGTAGTTCCAGCTCAAACTCTTTAGGGTTCTTAACCCTCAAACTGAGAATCCCTTCCCATGAGGTGTTACCTCTTCTCACTAGTGAAAACCTAACTCAAAATAGGTTGCCTTTGTGAGTGAGTCTGACAAATAAGGGCTCAGGGTTTCCTTGCCAAAATATATATCCTCATGACTCAGTCACTCACAGTCTTCAGGTGTGAGTATCACCACGCTTTATTCAAGGTTTTTCAGCCTGTGAATTTCAAGTTCTTTGCTTCTAGTCTTTGACTCCTTAGTGTCCCTTTTTCTAGGTCTCAGGGCCCTACCTGCACATGCACACTGAGCTGTTCCAAGCAGTTCTGGGGTCACATAGTGGAAGAAGAACCCCCACATTGGCCAAAAAGAGGTGTGCAACACAAATTCCAGAGGATTCGATGAAGCACCCAATGGATCAAAACGTTTGGTTGAGGTGATGTGATTCCCAGTTAGATTCCCTGCAGCTGGACTTGAGATGTTTCAAAGGTCCCCCATGGCGAAAGGGATTTATTTCCTGGGGCATGTGGTTGTTTGGTGTGAAGGTTGGTGTGAGGCTGCTCTTAGTGCTCTGTTAGACTCCTTTCTTCTGTACTGGACTCCACTTCACAGTGAACAGGAAAACATAGGATATTAGTATTATCTAAAGAGGGTCCCTTGGATGACCTCCACTCCCTTGGTGGTAGCCCGAATACCTGAATGTGTGGTGTGGTGGTACCTGAAGATTTGGTAAATTGAGCTGGTGGGCAGTTCTTCAGAAGTGTAACAGTTATTTCAAGAGGTGTTTACTCCACACCTTGATCAGTCTAGTTTACAACATTACTTCACGTACAAAGTTCCCCCTACTAGGTTGTGTTTGAGATCTGCTTCAATCCCAGCTGCCTTTTCTTTTGCTGGTGTCCTTAAAGACCTATCCTGTGTGTAGGTTCAGAAAGACAGGAAAAATACCACTGTCCGCAATGAAGTTCACTAATTTCTCTTGCGTCCAATCTTTGCAGGTATCATAAAAGGCGAGTTGATGAAGGATGAAGGCAGGTCCAAGGAGAAGACCACCAATCTTCAGCGTTGATCCCACGGACATCCAGGTAAGAGCTCCAAGAAACGTCTGGCACTTGAGTCTAGGCACAGCCCCCTTAACTAGCACAGCAAAGGCTTAAATCTGAACCGATGATAGTGAGGACTTCAATTAGGTGACCTTTAATGTTAGTAGGCTTTCTTCTGTACATTCTGTTGTTGGCGACATTATAGGCATGACAATAATATATGATTTCCTCCAACAAACCACCCCAATTGTTTCATACCTTTGTTGGGCCATACGTGGAAAATTGTGTGAGAGGTAAGTCCTGGCTCTAATTTGAGAGAAAAGACAATCCACAAGATGTGACCCAAATGGACTACCAATAAAAAATATATTTATATTTTCCATTTCGTTGGAACACTATGTATCACATTTAATAATTTAATTGAAGTTTTATCTACATAAACAAAATAAAGGGATACTGAGTATGTGTATGAAAACAACACCTTAATGATAGCTGACAGATGTTGAGATAGATTCGTCTTTTTACTTTATTTTTATCATGCAATTTTGCTAATAAGTAGATATCAATATAAGAACATTTTCTAAATTAGTTTCTTTTTTAGCTCACTTAGGAAATCTAGAGGTTTTTTGCTTCTGAAGAAGTGGGGCATCCGAAACGCATAGAGCTGATAACAGGACTTCGACAATTAAATACCATCAATTGGACTTACAAATGAACCTTGATTTACTTAGATTTCGTGAAAAACCAGAAGGTGTCTCGCCCACCAGTCCCCAGTGATCTGTCATCCTGATGGCCAGGACATGGCCATCGCTTTTGAATACAGTTCCTGGGGGTTGACAAGTGCAGGAGGATCACCTTGGTGAGGGGTGTTCGGGGAGTGGAACACCGGATGGTGAGACGTGGCATCCCCTTCCCTGTAACACCTTTACCCCATCCTACCAGGATATTTAGGAACTCACCCCCTTCTCCCCCTTTCACAACACAAACACTTTCTTACATACAGCCTGCAATAAGACAAAATGGACTTACACCAGAGCCGTATACCTGACGTTTCCCAATACAATGGTCAGGCAGGGTCAGGCAATTACTGACCATCACGCACACCTGACTTTCATTACACTTCCCCAAATGGATAAAAGGTGGAGCACGAGAGCATACTCTGAGTGAGGTAAAGCACATGTGGAAACAGCAGTTCCAAGATGACAGTTTAACACGAGAAGATGCCGAAACCGAAGGGGATCACAAGGAGGGAAGTTCCATTGACCTTTTTGACAAGGAACTGTTACTTTCGGTTCTACGTTATTTCACCGCAGTATTTTTCATCGCAGGTTTTTTCATCGGCGTTTTTTTTTCCCAAATTTTTTTTTTGGGGGGGTTACCCCCACCAAACGCCCCATTTTCTTTTTTTTTTTTATTCCCTTACACCCACAACCATATATTAAATTTTTTAACCCCCTCCAAAAAAAAACGAGATTTTTTTTAAAAAAAAAACAGCGATGAATAAACCCGCGATGAAAAATACCACAGTGAAATGCATGTATACCGTTACTTTCATGAAGCCTTGAGACTAGAAAGCATAAGACCAGGAAACCAGACTGAGGAATCCTGCAATGTGTGCTGGACGTACCCAGGACCCTCCTGCATCGATATTGAAGGTGGGAGAATCGCAAGCTGCTGTGGTACTGTCCTTGGCTCCAACAAAAAAGCAGCATCAGTGAAATCAATACAGCCTGTGAGTTGGGGAGACCGATGCAAGACCGGTCTGTGTTGAAGCCAAGGTTGCAAGTGGCAACATTCTGTCGCGAATGCTGGAATGAACATTGTATGAAACGCGTGTGATAACATACGCGAGTAAAGTTGAACTGCAGATGAGTGATCAAACTTTGAAACAAAGATATAAGATAGCTTTGACAGAGTGGTCCGGGACCGTGTGCGTGCCCAATCGAAAGTCTCTGTAAGGTGTCCAGCTGAGAGTTTACAAAAGTGAAAGAGTGGCAAAGGATTCTGAATAGAAGTGGTCCTGCAATGGGTCAAGCTAAATCCTGTGCACAATCGAAAGTCTTTGATGTTGATACAGTAAAGAAAGTTGATGGCAAAGTAGATAAAGTTGGTCCAAGCCTGACGGAGGGAGATCAATTGAAAGCTTTGTGTTAAAGCAAGTTTGTGCTATGATAGATAAATTGGTCTGAGCCTGGCAGAGGGGGATCCAGGATGAACCATGAGTCACCCGAGAAATTGGATACATGGAAATCCTAAGGAAATTGTGTACATGTGAAAATACAAACTTTGTGTTAAAGTGGATCTAAGCCTGGTGGAGGGGGATCCGAGATGAACAGTAAATCACCTGAGAAAAGTGTGTATAGGAGAACCCCGAAAGGAAAGGAACTTTATTATTTGTTTGGTACATCAGGCCCTCTGAAAGAAGAGACTTTGAATGGCCAAGAGACTTTGGCACAGAAGCCCATGATGTTGGTGTCTTGCACTGCACCCTCGTGCTACTGAAGACAGAGACTGTGCTAAGCTCGAGTGTTCCGCCTTATTCACATCATGCACAATGTGCAGCCGGTTTGGCAGTGTACCAGCCAGACTGCACATTACAAGGCCATGATGAGTCACTCCGAAACCTGCGTACATGTCATACTCATGCACATGTACCACTGCTGTTGCTACACCCAAAAGGCCACAAAGCCCAATTGACAGAAATGTGAATGCAGCCATGTATGCAATTAGGACATCATACAATCACTCATGTTGGCCCTCTCTTCTACCCCCACAGGCACTGATCATGACAGCGGTGAGCCACAGTCCAGCCGCCCAACCACCTCCATGGGCAGTGGCAGGGTCCGGCGCATTCCTGCACCGAAGAGAACACCTACCCCGGCTCCGGAAAGGCCAGTGGAGGCCGCACCACCCCAATCCCTCCCAGCATCGGCGCCTGCCACAATGCCCACCCCAACCTCGGCACAGTCCAGCATTTCGGGGGAGGTTGCAGCTACAGGCCCCGTAGAGAATGTGGACAGCCCTCCATCCATCTGTGGGGCGTCCGAGGATAAGTTCTATCCGACAGTCCACACCCCGGAGCCCGGCAATGACCCGCTGGCCTCATGCAGTGACTCTGGAGATCCACAAACACCTGCCCGTAGTCCTCCTACCGACACGCAGGGGTACAAAGATCGTGGGCCAAGTCCACCAGTACAGTCCTCGCCAGAGCACGCAGGGCCAAGTCGATTGAGCGTTGGATTACCATCATTTCACACACGTCGTGCAAATCAGCTCGCTGATCAAATCAATGAGTTAATTGAGGACAACCGCCAGGCCAGGGTGGAATGGCATAATGAACTCGGGAAATGTGCCAGTCACTCACTCACAGCACCAACAGGTTGTGTGAGACAGTCACTGACAGCACAAAACGTTTGTGTCACGTCCTAGGACGCATAGCCAATGCCTTTGAGGCTGCCCAATCAAATCCACAGCATCAGCAGGAGGAAACGCCCTCATCCAGTGGAGCCACTCCATCAAGCCCACCAAAACGCACTCTGCATTCCATGCGGTGCAGGGACATGCCTCCCCCGGGCCCCGGGAGCAAGAATCAATAGTCAATGCTGCCACATGTGGCCTTCACGTACTACATGGGACTACTGTTGTTGAGTTGGGGAGGAGTGGGGTGGGGGGTGAGGGTTTTTTGTGGAGTTGGGGGGGAGGGGGTTGGGGGTGAGGGTTTGTTGTGGAGTTGGGGGGAGGGGGGTGGGGGTCAGGGTTTGTTGTGGAGTTGGGGGGAAGGGGGTGGCTGGAGGGAATGTTCACACTCATCCTTTATTTTCAATAAACTATTGGTGTTGCAAAGTTTAACCGTTGTGGACATTCCTCATTGAGCATGTGTATTATGACGTCTGACAGTGCATGGTCTACAAGTATACACACACCCAGTGCCCTGTGTGCCCATGTAATGCCACCCTCTGCTGACTTGTGTTCTGGTTATTATGTCCAATCATTGTTTGCCATCTTGCCACTTCCTCCTCCTCCTTCACTCCATCTTCATGTGCTGCTAGCAGTCCCATGTCAGGGGACAGAGATGCAATCCAAGGGATGCACTATTTGTTCAGCTTTACACATGACATGGGGATCTTGGACACCACATAGCAGTAGAAGGGTCCCCCACCAGTCCAGCTTCGCCAACTCATATGTGCCTTACGCAAGCCAGGTGATTGATTCATCTCCACACATGCACGGGTATGGCCAGTGTTTAAGTGCTCCCTACGCCTGTTCTGTGGGTTACTGACAGGGGTCATGTACCATGGTGTCAAGGGACAGCCACCAACACCTGCATGTCTAGCCAATTGAGGTAAGTGTTTGAACTGTCACGGTGGAGAACTGAACTTGGCTGACATGGCAGCGTGTAACTGATGGCCATACGCACATGTCCATGGATGCATTTCGCCCATTCATGGCCACATTATGTGTCCAATTCAATGAAATGCTGTAGGGGGGTGCCTCTACAAGATGGTCCATGAACAATGGCACGGACATCTCGTGGTACATGCTTCGTTGATGCATGCAGCAGTCCTGATGTTATATCCATGTAGTGCTGTGTACTGTGTGAATCCGTAGTTGGGTGTGTTGGATGTAGTCAGTGGCTCGTAATCTTCATACTGCTCTGATCCATACTATGGTGAATTCCAACACTCCTATGGGTGTGCCAAACCGGTGACGTGGTGTGGTATCCCTGCTGTCCTCAGTTCAATCCACTCCCAGGGATGAGTCTCCGGTGTGGTGCCATGCTGGGGGCAGCCACATTGTGCATATGCAGTGTGTCTTCCTATATGCCCTTACGGTTGTGGTGGCCGCCAATGAGTGGTGCATGTGTTGTGGGATTTGGCCTTGTCAGATGTTGGAAATGTTGTGTTTTGTGTGTGCCTTACTCCATCGATATGGGAATCTGTACTGATGTGCCGTTGCACTGGTTCTGCGGCAGGGTGGTTGGTGGGGTGAACATCGTGCACTGGCTTCATCATTTTGACCCAGTTTGTTCATGCAGGCACCCACCTCATGGCACCAATGCACTGGCATGACACAATCAGACGACTCACCAGGCAGCCAGGCACGTCATCCTGCATGTCACCCCATGCAGCACGGTAGCGTGGTGATCAGCTGGCCCATTGAGTCATGAGTTGTTCCTTGATGTCGGGCCCACCCATGTGTGATGTTCTTGGTAGCGTTGCATTCCATCTGCACGTAGGGGGAGTGGTATTGCTTGCAGTTGCTATCCGCCACCTGCATGCCATGCTGGTCCACCTACGACACGTGGGTGCTGTCAGGGGCACCCATGTCATTTGGCATGCCTGCCAATGCATGGGGGCCAACTTTAGTGTTGTATATCTCCTGGGTAGTCCATGTTAGGGATTTGTAGGCCCTTGTGTGCTTGAGGAGGTGACCCAGCAGTTGTTTATGTGTCCGTGTAATGGACGGTTGTGACATGCCATGCATGGGCCCCACTGTGTGCTGGTAGGTGCCTGTGGCCTGGGTGTGGGGCACAGGCAACACCTTCAGTTGTGCCAGGATGGCAGTGTGTATTTGTATAATGCTCGCTTATCTCGTTATTTCTCAGCCCAATTATGGTGGTAATGGTGTCACAGTCAAGCTGGTAGGGGGTGTGTATCTGCTCAGGGGTTTCCTTGAGGGACCGGACATGCTGCGTGGGAATGGGGGCTGCTGGGGTGGTGACGGAGGCTACACTGGTGCTGCATGCTGGGCCTGTCTCCCCCTTTTTCTCCCCCTGTCTCCTCAATGGGGGGGCCTGGTGTTGTAGGTGTAGTTATTGTGGTCGTGCCCTTGCTGGCACTATTGGTATCATCTTGGTGTGGGAGGGGGTGTGGTGTGTGGATGTGTTCCTTTTCTGCTGTGGCAGACTCCATTGCCTCAACCTGTGCTGATTGTGTGCACCTGTGGCTCTGGGAACCACTGCTCAGGGTTCTTTACTCCTTCTCTGAGATGCCTGTATGTACTCCAATGCGGTAAGGTACTTTACGGGCTTAAGGAGGCCGTTATTTATGTGTGCTCCTTACTTGTGATCAGCTCCGGTTTACGCCATGCCGCTAATTTCGGCATGGTGGGGCGCACGCGCCACCCAAGAACGATAATTACAGCATCGCAGTTTACGGTGCCATAATTAGCGGTCTGAGAGGTCAGAATAGCCTGTAGCGGTAAACGATGCCGGTAAATCATTACCGGCATGGTTTTTCCCTTACCTCCTAGCTCAGAATGACCCCCAATGGGCCTCATTGTAAGTTTGCCGGTCCGGTAACAACGATACCGGTAAGCTACCAGTACTGTTGTTACCGGACTAGCAAACTGCGAGTTCTGCTCGCGGGTGCCTTCCCGCCCGCCAGTTCTGACCTGGCGGGCGTACACCCCATTCTCATTGAGCCCTGTGTGGTTCAAATGGGAATGGGGAGCATTTTTCTCCGGCGCCTGCAAATGGGCAATTACCGGGTCTGGCAAAGCTGTAATGACCCGGTAATGCCTATTCGTGGGCGCCGGAAAAAAAATGATACCGGCGGCACGGCTACCGCCAGTATAATAATAAGGCCCAATGAAGTAATTTTTTGTAAATAAAATAATTTGTTGTATGCAGGCCACTGTTCAATTGTTTCTTATCTAAGAAAACCCTGACACAATCAAGCTACTTCACTCCCTCTGATGTTCCTCCTCATCACCACCTTCCCCATCTCATCACTTTTCTCCACCTCCTTTTTCTACTACACCTCCTTAATCTTCACGGTCTCCTTACTCTCCATCCCATCACTACTCTTCACCGCCTCCTTACTCTTCACTAACACTGTTCTCCTTCCCTACCTTCAGGTCACTTCTCACCAACCTCCTTCCTCCTGATCCAAGTGAATCTCCTTCTGCTTTTACCTTTCATACTCTCCAAAGTCTCTCCTCCTCTGGCTCCAAACACCCAGAATGTTGTGGAAAAGCCAGCCATTTAAACAGCGGCCTGGCTCCATCCCTGGGGACCGCCCTTACTTGACCACATTTAGTTACCTATGTTTTTCATGTTCATGTTATGTTGCCTGTGACCTTTCCTCTCTCTGCACAGAACTATGGCCCGAGCCTGAAAGAATGCCGGACACCATCTTGGAATTCCATATAATGAACGCAATGGGTGGGGCTCCTGCAGCTGAGCTCCATGCTCCATGCTCACACTCTGTACGCAAACCAGGACAATTAATCTGCCTTGGTGCTAAATTGTTTGTGCACTTTGTCTGAGTGCAGGATCCAGCATTCTTGCACTAGGCCACATATTTCCAGAAATCTAGCACTTCTGATACCATTGTACATTTGGGGCAGTACTTGGCCAGTGATCCTAGTGTTACCATGCTAGGTGTATATCTGTCCTGCCAGAAGTCCCAGTTGAAGATGGAGATCCTGCTATGCCTCTACGGCATATCTTTTAACTATAGTTGAATCACAAGGGTGCTTGTGTTCTAGATGTGCTGTGAGCTTCTATTAAAGGGGCAGAGACATGCTCTCTCTCGCTATGGCAGACTGACTTTGGTATGATGGGGTAGCCTGGGGATCTTCCCTGCAGTGTCCCCAAGCCCACATGCACACACCACCCTTTACCCTAATAGCCAGGAATGGGACTTCATCACACAACTAGTTTTGGGTTACTGACCTCAGATGCCTAGTGATCTGGTAAGCCATTATCTAATTTTGAAAGTAGCCTGCTTGGCATGAAGGTCTTAGTGGTCCTTCGTTGATGGTCATTCTATGCTTAACTGGCTGTTGGTGCACCACTCTCAGCCCAGGCGTGATGTGTTCAGTGTTCTTTAGTCCAAGGATGAGTTGAGCTAAAACTTGTTGCATTCTCAAAAACCGGGGCATTTTACGGGGAGTCCTCCAGAGATCCGATTTCAGTAGTCAATGTGCATTAACATTGTCACGTTATATTGAGACCACCCTTAACCTGGGGAGTTCCTCCCCATCTCCAATCAATGAGCCTTGCAATACTCGCTTTTTAGCGCTTGCCTTACTCATATAGAGTCACACAAAATTTCCCCCCCACCCCCTTGTGCCCACATCAAGCCAAGAACTGGGCCGGGGTATCGGAAATAGTATTGTGTTTATTTGAATGATAAATATAGGAGATCACCAAAAAATGACACACACCACCTTCTTTGTGGCTCACCGTTAAACTTCTGGTAACACAAATGAATCACACAGGTTTGTTGGGAAAAACACAAATCACAATACTTTACTTTATCCAAATTTCACTTCCAGAAATAATCAACAATGGTCAATGAACAAAAGCAATTTAATATACAGTGCTGTGCAATTTTGATTTTCCTGCGCTCTTAAAAGGCTAGCAGTTTGGTTGATAGATTGGTACAAATGCAGATGACAATTATGATTTCACCCACACTTTTGCTTTAAAGTAAACACAGGGTGATTAAGCGGTTCCTTTTCAGACCCCCCTCACTTAAAGGCATGTGCTAGGGGAAGTTGGTCAGGAATAAATTAGGATGATATAAGAATTTTGGATTTTCATCGCCCCTCCACTTAAAGCCCTGTGTTAGGGGAAGTTGGACCAATAGTATTGCCCAATTAATTTACAGTCTACAGTTTTCAGCCACACTGGGAATTTGCTTTGTTAATTTCGAATTTGAACAAAAATCAACCCATGGTGTTCCGCCAAGGGGAATTAATTACATTAATATTTTTAGTTAAACAGGATAAAGATCTACACAGGTTTGCCCCCCACCCACTATAAAGAGAAAGGATTTAAGGCAAGCAGATTCCCACACCTTTGGTTTCAACTGGCTCAATTCTACTTGAATTGAAAGCCTCTATTTAAAGTTCAGGAAAGCCAGCTGCATTTCAGGACCTTCTTGGAGGACAGGTTCTTCACCATAGGGACCAGTCAGCTTTTTAGGCATCCCCATCAAAAGACCCAGACCACCCAGACGTCATTTCGATTTTTCTTTGGTGTTCCTTGTGACTATCAGATGGTAATTTGTAGTAGCTCTTTCCCCTTCTCTCATGGTACGTGTACCTCACATACCAGTGATGACACCATCAAGATGTCAATATTGGGCAGTGCCGTACATGAGTTCTCGCAACCAGGATTGGACAGTTACCCTTCTCTCTCCTCCCAAGTCCAGCCTGTCTCTATGGATTGGTATAGGAATTTGGAACAAACATATGGCAACTTCCATTTGAAATAACCTTGTGTTACCATGTCAACCTTTTTTGCAAACATTAGATACGTGACAAAACTTTATGATTTACTAGTAGCTGCCATAATGTATATATTTTCTGATTCAGCTAATCATGGAGAATTAAATAAAATGACAGCCAGGTCCGCCCCATGTTGCACAGGCGTTTGGCAATTTTCTGTCATTTTTACAAAAAGCATAATCATTAGGAACATGCAATTTACTCCCCACATTACTAATTTTACGCTCCACCAGTTCCCCATCTCTCAAATTCAGAGCAGCCAGGAACACCTTTTACCTGGCCATTACATTTCCCTAAGTCGCAGGTGGGCATATTTTATTTCACCAAATCGCCTTGAAATTATCCAGAAAATGAAACGTACATGTATGCAGTGTGACTTGTCATTTCTGAGAAAAATCAACAATTGTTGAATCTTGTCAACCAGATCATTGAGAACTTGATGTCTAACAACTGATTATGCTTAAATGCAGCCAAAACAGAGCTAATGATATATGGGTCACAACATGCTACAGATAGCCTGGACCAGGCCTTTGATAGCTTTGTGATTGATGGCAGTCGGATAGCAGTCACGTCCAAAGTGAAAACCCTTGGCACTCATATGGAGGCCAGCCTGAATGCTGGTGGTCATAGTGATAATGATGATAATGATGTGTTATTTATATAGCGTCTTAATCAAAAGCACTTTACAGAGCACATATTTACATACAATATCACCCAACCGAAACTGGTACTTATTTATCAACCTCAGAAGGATGAAAAGCGGAGTTGGCCTTGACGGGATTCAAACCTGTGACCTGCAGATTGTGCTCAGATCACAGCAATGAGCGCTCAACCTGCTGAGCTATCTTACCAGCCTCATGTGGATGTGATTTTAAACCAACTATCATCTCAAAGTACTAAGACAGGTCACTCCCATGGTCTCAAAAGGTCAAATTAGCCAGGGCTGTTATACTTCCGCGCTTGGACTATTGTAATGCCCTGCTGGGTGGGGCAAACAAAGAACACAAAATGTCACAGTACGCATCATGCACCAGATCAGTCAAAACAAACCTACACCGCAGCCCGGAGGGAGCTGCATTGGCTACCTGCCTCTGCGAGGATTTTGTTCAAACTGTTGACAGTATGTTACAAATGTATTTTAGGACTTGCACCTCAGTACCTTAAAGAAAAGGTGACCATTTATCATCCTAAAAGGGACCTCTGATCTGCGAAGGCTGCTGCCTGAAAGTAGATTGTATAAAAAGAGCCAAGGGAAACGGTTGTGTGTTTCCAGTGTTGGCAGCATGGGCCTGGAACAAATTTCCGGAAGCTCTCCATAAAGAGGAGAACTATCTGGCCTTTAGGAAATTGTAAAACTTCTCTGAAGCAAGCTGCCTTCTTTTGTACCCCACTGTATGTGACAACGTGTGGATGCCCTTTGGCTTTGGCGCGATAGAAATATATTAGCATAATATAACATAACCTTCCATTTAAACTAAGAGGAATCTTCATATGTGCAAATATGAGCCTCTCTTCCGACAGGTCATTTGCCATCCCTGGCCTGCATGTGACCAAAGCTTCCTGGACTGTGTTTTTTTTAGACTCTTTGTTGTTTGAAGTGTGTTGCTGCTGGTAATACAACTGGTCAATAAAGAGATCCCCCACTGCAGATAATGAGCTAGGCTGGCCCTTTGATGTCATGAGGCCCTGCAGACATCTGGCATCCTGCCCTCTTATCTGAAGGGGACCACTATTTTGATATAGAAAGCTTCTATTTTCCTGTATTTTTTCCAGAGTTCAGACTTGATTGCAGCCCCTGTTTTCACACCTCCCCCCAATGTTCTGTGCATGCACTGGGTAGGCCATCTTCCCTGCACTGAAATTAGCTTTCAGAGACTCCCAGTCTGGGGGAAGTTGGCTTTGAACACCCTTAGCGGCCACACTTTATTACAGTTGTAAGCAGTGGGGATGCAAGCCAGGCTTTCAGTTGGGGAGTCCTTTGCAAAAGGGTCTGCCTTAGGCCTACAAGAACCTTTCATGGAAACAAAGTGGGCTTTCTTTTCAAATGTTTGCTGGTATTTTGCAAGTGAAGCATAATATGCAATCCTTTTTATCAACACACACCATGGCCCTCATTATGAGTCCAGCAGTAGCCGTGCCGGTAAAACCGTCAGGCTGCCGCTGAACCCGTAGGGATTTACCGGCTCCGGATTTGCTGGAATTACCGGGGAATTACAGCCCTGGGGATCCAGTAATTCTGGATCAGGCATTCTGTAAATCCCCATTCCCGCGGGGAAGTGGAAACACCGGCACCAAGTGGTAATGGTGCCGGTGTTTCCGCGTCCGCCTGCGGCTGGTGGCGTTATGCCCTGCCAGGTCAGACCAGGCGGGTGTAACACCACACGGCAATAGAACCTGTAGTTAGCGGGTCCGGAAAAGGGTTTTGGTACGGTTTTACTGGCACCGTTATATCCAGACTGGCTAACTTGTAATGAGGCCCAATGTCTTTTCTCTGACATCTTTATGTTAGCAGGGGTAAATGTTTCTCATGTCTTGCTTCAAACTGCAAACACCCATGCAAAGTCATTTTGGTGTCAGTGTTTGAAAATCCTGCTTTCCACCTGAAAGGGGACTTTGCATTTCTTCTGCAACTGTGAATGAAAATGCTGCTTTTCCTTTTGTAATGACAGGTAGGCCTTTCTCACATGGCACTTCCTTGTATTACTTGTAGAAACCCCACAGTCTTCCTTAATAGGCTCATTTTCAGTGTGAAGGTTTTGTTAGAAATGCTGGCAAATCATTTTTTCAGTGGGCCTTCAGTTCTGTTTGTTTGGGGCGTTTGATTACACTCCACAGGCCCCCCTTTCTTTTGTGGTGAAGAGCAGGGCAGAGTGGGGTTTTCATTTGAAGACACTTTTCTATTGTTCTCTCATATTTTTCTTTCGGGTAACGCCCGCCTGGCTCAATTTGCTTCGTTTGGGGGTAGGCACTCTGGCCTCCCCTTCAGTCTTTGGGTTGGGGTGTGGTACAGCACACCTTTTCATCCTTCTTTTCTGGGGTTTCTGGGGTTCTCCCCAGACTTCCCCTCTTGCCTCCAGGCTGAAAGTGAAGGAAGTTAATTATCTAGAAAATAGAAAAAAGAGAGGTTCCGTACTTTGTACACAACATATTTCTCAGGAAAACATACGCAGAATTGAGAAGAATAACAAAAGCATACAATTATAATACAAGACATTGTCACCATTTCACAGCACCTTATTTATTTATTTTGTTCTCTTTACATTGAGTACTAAATAAATTACTACATGTATATGTATTACACAGCCACAGAAGTGGCTGTGTAGTTATGGTTAAGTTGCTGTTTCCATGAATGTTTTTGCAAAGTTTGGTGATGTTTGGTCCAGGGGGGGAAGCGTTATAGGGGGGATCCCAAAATGCCTTTTTTTCCCATAGTCTAAATGGGGGAAAAACCTTGCACACGACTACAGGCCAAACCGCTGGACGGATTTTCACCAATTTGCGGCAGGGGCTTTGTCCCAAAAGCGTGCTTTTGTAAATTTGGTGACAATCCGTGCAGTACTTTCATTTAAAATCAGCAAAAAGTAGGTCTAAAAAAATTAGTGATATCTATGTCCGCTCCGCGGTCACACTTCCCTGTTCGCTCCGCGGACAAGATACTGATTGGCTAAGGGGCTGGCTTCATAACCGCGGACACGCAACGTCTCTGCCAATTGGCCGCAGTGAGACATGTTCTGCGTCAGATTGTTTGGATGCGCCCGACATCTTGGATCCGGCGACAGCGCAGCGGCGACCAGCGGCAACATGCCATTTCGAAAACTATTTTTCTGTGTCATAGTGCTTGGGGAGGTTCACACAGTAAGAGATGGGTGTAAAACTGTATTTGTTCAGGCGATAGGTGTTAATGATGTATTCTCAATGCCCACCTTGTTTGGAATGTTTGTGTGTATAGAAAATGAGGGTTTTAATAATGGTAGTATTTTAGTCCGTGCTGTGCACAGGCACCTTCAAACTGTTCTACGGACACGCGTGGTGTTAACGAACATTGAAATTGAGTACATGTCATTATTACATTATTTTTTCCTATGGATTTGCTATTGATTAGTACGCCGCCATGGGTGTGACATGCTGCGGTGGTTGTGGCCAGGTCCTGGCCACAACCACTGCAGCATGTCACACCAATGGATACACCTGTAGTATTGATTATCGATTAGATGGTTGTGGGGATAAGCACTGGAGGTATAAGCCACTGCACACCCATACATTGTAATATCTATGGACATACAGCTAGGAGTCTAGCCTCTGGCCAGAACCACTGAAGCATACCAAACCTATCGATATATCCGTACTACCACACATCACTCAGGTGGTAGTACACACTGCCCACAACCACTGCAGCATATCACATTCACACATCACACCTATACAATCGACTATGTATCTGGTAGGTGTGGGCAGGGCAACAAATTGAGTACATGCTACAGTTACAATCTTTCGTTGTATGGGTGTGCTACTGATTCATAAGCAACCATGGTTTCTAATGCTGTAGTGGTTGTGGCCAGGGCCTAGTGTCTTGGGTACATGGCCGTATGCCGTAGTCCGTAGGCCATATTTCCAAGACTCTAGGCTCTGGCCACAACCACCGCAGCATGTCACAGCAATGGGTACACCTGTAGTATTCATTATCGATCAGATAGTTGTGGGGAGTGTGTACAGTCTTGGCTGCATGGCCGGAGGCCATGCACCCAAGAACAAAATTATAAGCTCTGGAGCTATAAGGCACTTCACACCCATACATTGCAATATGTATGGACATAGACCTAAGACTTTAGGCCCTGGCCACAACCACTGTAGCATATCACAGCTATAGATGCACCCGTAGTATTGAATATCATTCAGGTGGCTGTGGGGAGGCCCTGCACCCAACAGCATATTTACATGTACTGTTGTTTCAAGCCACAATGGGTGTGATTTGGTGTGGTCATTGTGGCCAGGACGTAGAATCTTTGATGCATGGCCAAAGGCCATGCACCCAAGACTGAAGTCATAAGCAGTGAGGTTATAAGTGAACATGGGCATGGTGTGGTGCAGTGGTTGTGTGCACATTCTAGTGTCTTGGCTGCGTGGCTGCAGACCATGCACCCAAAACTGAACTTAGAAGTAGTCAAAATAGAAGCACCATGGTTTTGATATGGAGCAATGGTCGTGGGTAGGACCTATAGTCTTGCTTGCTTGGCCATAGGGTGTAGGTGGTAGGTTATAAATCAAAGATGCTAGTCCTAGCCTACAGCCACTGCACCATATTACTGCCATAGATTAGCCGTGTAGATTTGCATATGTATGAAATGACTGTAATTATACTTACTGTTTCATTTGTTCAGAATCCATACATGTCTTACATGACTGTAGTACTTGGTGAGACTAGCCTTTTTTAATTTCTGTGATAGAAGAAAAAAGCATGTTAGGGTTTGCATTTTATGAAGACTTATTACATTGTATAACAGACAGTTTAGCTTTTTTTTACCCTCATATTTAGTTTACAAACCAGTGTACTGTGCATTGTGCTCAGTTTCTGTGTTTGTTTTTCTAATCCTTGGGTCTGGGGGAAAAAAAACCTTGTTGGATTAAAAAAAAACCTTCATTTGCTATGGTACAAACTATTTCTTTGCTTTCTTTGAGTGTTTCCTTGTTGTTTCTGATTAATGTTATGTTTGTTGTCTTGTTGCCGATTTTTAACAACAGTTAGATACCTGTTGGCGTATTCTAACTTTGCATTTGTTGTTACGGTTCTGTGGTATTCATTTATCTGTGTCGTTGTTATACACTCTTGGGCAGTTAGATACCTGTTGGCGTATTCTAACTGTTTCTAGTCTTTCACTTCATTTTTTGGTAATGGTGAAGTACACATTAGTTATTCAATTTTGGCTTTAAGAAGATTAAATACACATTTGTAAGATTAGCTGGCAATCTCTGCTTTAGAGTAATGGTGCTATCATTACATTCCACCCATCCACATTTCTTTTTAATGTATGCAATGTAGTGACCTGCATTGGTTGTAGCTCCTGCATGGTAGATTATACCTACTGTTGTAAAGGTTCTCTTTCCAAGTGACACTTGCCCGTGTGTAAATCCAGTCAGCTTGCAGTTGTTTTTGGTACCATCTGCATTATAACGTAGCAGCATAAGTATTATGTACTTACTATGTGTTTGTATCATTAAGGTGGAGCGATTGTCTGAATTGCACATAGTACATAATCTGCTATGGTTTGCATTCTGTACAAGTTGCTGAAATGGAATGGATTCACAAGTAGGTATGGATACATACACAAATAGCTCATTTGGGATTTGTTCCTGTATCACATTGCTACAGAGAGTGCATGTATGTTTCCACATGTATGAAATCTGGAAGATTTCATTTATAAGTATGATATATGATATGATATTTTATTTGTATCGCGCTCGTACACAAGTGTTTCAGAGCGCGACTAGGCAAGGGAGGGGAACAAGGGAGAACACAGCACAACATAAAAATGATCTTACTAGGCCCAGTGACATTGAGAACGCGCAAGTGCATGGGAAAGGGAAAAGGGAAAAATAAAAAGTGCATGGAAGGGGGAGAGTGGAAAGTGCAGAAGCCGAGGAGCCCAGATAAATAAAATGAAATAAAATAAAGGTATGCTTTTGTTCTCCAGTACTTGTAGTAAATCTCACCATTCCAGCACAGTAGTCCAATTCTTGTCTTATTCCTTGAACACTGTACGTGTTGTCAGGATTGTTTGTTGCGTTTCTACGAAGGACTAACATTTGCAAACACAATTGGTCTGTACTGTGTAAGTAAATATTGGTAACAATTGGTGGCAATTGAAATAGAATATTCATTGCTACATTTGAATAGCAATTTACACCAGTTTTATTTCAAAATTTGAATGGACCAGCTAGTTCTGTATCTGAGTGATTTTTTCGGAGTTTCTCTTCCTTCTTTGAAGAAGTACCTGGTTTACTTTACTTTTACTTTCCCTGATAGGTTCTTCTTTGCTTGTGGTAATTGATGAACCTTTACCTTCTTTTGTTTTCTTTGAAGGAGTTGATGTCAGATTCTGTTGCATTTCTGTTTGAATTAGTTTTCTTTTACCACGTTTTACTTTTTCTGGAATAGGATATTGTTTCAGATGGGGGGTGTACAGTGAACGTAGTCTATTGCATTCAGCGTTCACTTTACTTGCATTAAAGTTGATTAGACATAGACCGTCAAGTGTACGTAAACCATATAGTGCTACGTAGCTCATGCCTTCTTTAAAGACTGTGTTTCCTATATCTATCAATGCTTTGTCTAGGGTAAGACCTTGGGATTTATGAATTGTCACTGCATATGCAAGAGTTAGAGAAAATTGTTCTCTACGTACATACATGTCTTTGAACAGAAGGAAGCGAGCAGTTGAGCGCCCTATCCTTTTCACTTCTGCAAGTTTGTAAAAGTGAATATTGACAAACTGAATGGTGTTGTCACGTGGGTATGATTGAAAGCCAACAACTGTACCCAGTGCCCCATTAATTAGCCCTTGCTCCACGTCAAGGTTACGTTTAAGCATTACTCTACAATTTAAGGATAATTTTAATATTTTTTCCAACCCAGTTGTGATGGAGATTGAATTTTCTATGCTATTTAATCTTGTTGTGGCTTGCTCACACATGGGTAGTGTCATACCATGTATGTCTAGTTTGTCTGTGGCGCAAATTTCCATTATTGGTTGCATTTCTTTATTTAACATTGTTTCATTGAATCTGAAACAACTTTCAAGAGTTGGCATTAAGGCCGTACAATTGACATTTATGTGCGCTAATTGTTCCATAACATCAGTAGAACATGCTTTATCACCATAAAGTGCATGAATGTGCCGGTATTTCAATATTGCTTGTGTTTCCTGAGATAGTACACCAACTCTAATACTCTTTAGGATGTTGGCATAAGTGAGAACTGCAGATTGCCGCATGTTTCTGTTAATTCTCTGTATTGGAAATGTTGCCAAAGGTTGACATTTCCTATGCTGCTGCCAACAGATTTACAGCACAGTTTGTGTCCTAAGGTTTTAAAAATAGGTCCACCTTTCGCTGGTGTCAATTGTAGAAGATCTCCGAAAACAATAATGTGTTTCCCTGCTAAGAGTTCTTCGTAGTTTGTTTTAAGTACTTCTTGCAATCTGAGGTGAATCAAAGCCAACATTAGGTTGGAGACCATGCTCACATCATCTATTAGTAGCATTTTCATTTGCTTTAATACTCTGCATAGTTCCATTGCAGCTTCTGCAGAAAGTTTGTAATAGTCTAATTTGTTTTGGTGTTCTACTGGAAGAATTCGTAATCGGTGTAAAGTGACACCGCCTATGTTGTAGGCAGCTAAACCAGTTGGGGTAGTTAGAACAGCTGACAGTTTGTTGTTTGTCAATTGCTGAAGGAACTTGCTGATGATTTTGATTAAGAATGTTTTTCCTGACCCAGCTTCACCACTGACGTACAGCAATATTGGTTTGTAATTTTGGCAGGTACATTCTTTATTTTCGTGTTGTACACCATGTGCAATTTGTTTTGTTATGTCTTCAAAAATGGTGCGTTTATCTTTGTTAAGTTTAGCTTGTTGTACAGTTAAATCTTCTATATTTTCTTGATAGTGCCAAATGGTGTTTTCCACTTCTGTCATAGCTAATTCTGCCTCATTTGCTATTAGTGGCTGTCCTAGTGGTTCTTGGCTTCCTGTTACAGAAGGTTGACTACTGTCGGAAGAGTCCTTATCTAGTTGGGCCTGAAGTTCTTCTTCGTGTTGCTGTTCATTGTGCAACATTGTTTTGTACTGTGTAAAGTTCACATCGTGATAGCGCTTTCATTTGCTTTGAAAGCATCTTCATAGCAGTCATAGTTATCTAGTATCTCTTCTTCTTTTCTACATGGTTTAAAAGGTTGTAGCAGAGACATGTAATATAGTTCTTTTTGTTGAGGAGTTTGTAATGACAATTTAACATGATTAATTAAGCTTTGTTTGGTAAGTTTCACTAAGCTGCCTTCACAATCTGTGACTCTATCTGCCTTTGCTTTCATCGGGTTTTATATTATTTTTGTATGCAAAGTTTTGAGCTATGTGGTATAGACACATGCTTTGCTACTCCTGTTCGGATAGTATGTGTCCAGTAAATTGTTTTTTAAAATGTCTTGGCTGTTGGGATCATTTCTTGCAATTGTTTCTATGTCCTCATATGATTTCAGAACTCTTTTTCTAGATTTAGCAGGACCAAGATTTAGCCATACTATGTTGTCTGATTTTCCATACAAACCAGTACCGGTTAAACGATCTGCTGCTTCATAGGCGCCACATAATGTATGAGAGAGCATTGTTATGCCTAGGCTGTACAGTTTTTGAGATACTGTTTTGTCTGATGATAGGTCGTCCCAGAGGTCTTGAAGATCTGTTTTTTCTGCTTTTGTTAAGTAGGCTGTAACATATCGTACAACAGCAGTGGAATTGTCTGCAATGTACTGCACATCTATGTTTGCATTCCATATGAGGGCAATGATTGCATTGTAATGTCATGTTGAACTGAAGTCATGAAGTTGTTCACATCACCTGTTTCTGTAACTGGTCTAGGGAAACCTATCCGGCATTTGGTGTAGTATTTCCTTTTGTTTTTGTATTTGCAACGACAATATTTGCCACATTTGTGTTTTTGAAATTGTAAAATCTGGCCATGCAGCTCACTATGTGTCCGTTGTGAAGGGATTTCACAAGTGACATATTTTTGATTGAACTTCAAAACAGTGGCATCAGTGTCGTGCCCAAATTTAGGTGCACCTTTGATCCATAAAAGCATGTGAATATGTGGTGCGCCTCTCTCTTGGTGTTCTTTTCTCCAAAAGAAGTGTTGCACTTCTCCGAGGGGAGGAACAGTTTTATTTATTGACACATTAACTGGATCTAGAGAGCAAAGTTCTCCAGGTGTTAATAAATGTATATTGGTGGTGTTGTTGTTTGATATGCGTAGGAACTCATGTAAATCTTCCCATGCATATTCTGCACAACTTAGTGTAACAAACCAAGTTGGTGGTCCAAGGTTTCTGATCATACAACGTACGTCTCCCTGCCATCGGAACCAGTACAAATTTGTTATACTTGATTGTAACACCTCATCTTTTTCTTGTACTTTTTTTTATTAATTGCGTAGCTGACATATTTTGAAAGTGGGTTCCAGATTTCAAAATGTGCGTAACCCTGAAACATAGGGTTGCAAGTTCACTTTCAAAGAGTAGGTGGAATATGTATTCCACATTTTGTCTAAACCTGGGATCTTGCGAATACATTCGTAATGAGCGGTATTCTGATGCCGTAATCTGAGTGGGTCTATCATTGTATCTTACACCTTTGCCAGTAGGAAAAAGCAGTGGAAAAGCACGTGCTTCTATACTTTTTTCCCATATGCTCATTGGTGACCCTTTGGTTTGTCGCTTTTGGTAAGTTTCTAGTGCATCATCTATGCTTTCATTGGAATGCAATGGATGAATTGTGTACTGGTCCAAAAGAGTGGATACTGCAGCAGGATCCAGAAGTTCGAATTGTCCAGTTTCTGATGACACTTCAATTATTTCAGTTGTTTCCCTTAAGCTTTCTTCAATATTAATTTCCTTGTAGTATTTGTTATTGTCTTTTAGATATTGGAAGGCTTGTCTAACTTTATGTAAGTCCACCAGTTGTTGGCAAATCTTTTTGTCTTTTGTTGGTACACCATTTACCAAACAATTAAAGAATGCTCTATTGAACATTGCACTCCTAGAGTGTGTTCATTTTTCTGTTAGATCTAATGGCAAATAAACTACTTTGCCACAAATGCCTTTCACAAATTCAGAGGGAGGTAATTTTGCTGTTTTTGGGTGAAGGCGTATAATTGATTGAAATGGGTGAACTGTTTGAATTATGATGCTCTCATACAAATTGAGTTGTTGCATGGTTTTTGGCAGTGGGAACAATTCTAAATTATTTGTGATAGCACGTGAAGGAGTTTGGTTGCTGTCTAGTTTTGTAGTGCAGTAACTGCAACATATTAGGGGTTCACTTATTTGATATTTGTTTTCTGCTAAAAGGTAGAGAGATAATTCAAACCATTTGGAATCTTCATTGTCTTCTATTTTGTATGCTATGTCTGTATTTTTTGTGTTCCTTTTGTAAAACGTTCTGCGGCAACACACACACACATGGTTTGGTATTTCGGCCGATGCACTTTTAAATTTTAGTATTTCTTTTTTGTATGTGTGTAAAAGAAGATTGCTATGTGCAGAATTGTTGGTAGTCTGTTCTAAAACTATTGCATTTTGTAAGTGCCTTTCACTTCCAAAATATTTTCTCTGGATACGGTCAATTTCTTCTTGTAGGTATTTGGGTGTACCATGCAGAAGAGTGTTATTTAAATTGGCTAATTCTGAAGCTGGACTTTTAGCACTGTACATTTTATACACTAGATTTCTTACATTTGAATGATGTATTGATATCCTTTTGATATCATGGAAGGTGCTTTTGCAAATAGGTCGAGAAATGCAGGCCAATGAATGTCCTTGTAGTCCTGTGTATTTGCGCACTGGACAGATATCCATATTTTGCAGCACTTTGATTTTAATTTTGTCTTTACCTTTCACATACTGATTGAGGAACTGACGTAAAGATTTAAAAGATTTGTTAGGGATGGCACACATTGACGTGCACGGCCATTTGTATACTGGACGGTCAGGTTCAGTTGAATCGAAAGGTAATTCTGAGTTTTCAGGGGATACTTTTCTAAGCAGTGTTTCTTGTTCCATGATGCTATTATTGATTTTTTCATACCCTAGTCCACTGCTATGGATGGCAATTGTGTTTGTTTGATTTTGTTTGTATGCTTCCTCATTAAAATATGGTTCTTTGATTGTTGTGTGACTCCATTCACCTCCACAAATATGTAAGAAGTTATTTTTGTTCACATTCCGTTTATTGATAAGTTTCTTTTGTAGTTTGGTACTTAGTTTTGATAGTGGTTTCAGCCTATTTAACAGCTTGTAGGATTAATTTTCTACGGTAGGTTTTAAGGGTTGAGGATGATTTAGGTCCTCTTCTTATTAGATTCTGAAGGACTGTGTGCTGAAACATTTTTGCTAAAATACTTTTTTTTACTATAGGTTCTTGTTACTATATCAGGATTAATAGGAGCATTGTTAACAGTACTGGTAGCCTATTTTTTGTGAAGAGTTTTGTGTTTCGTGCCACATTTTGTTGGAGGAGGTAAAGTTTCGGTAGTTGAAGCTTCCTTGGTTTTGCTTAACGACTGTATTAGCTGTTTTGTTCCAACATTCTCTACAAACTCTTCTACAGATGGATGCTTAGGTTGGACACTTTTATTTTTATTTGCTCTACTTATGCGTTCCTTTCTACGGACTTGCTTTTTGGTAGGCATTCTTTGGGGTCTGTTGAAAAAAAGAAGTCATGGTTTGGTCTGTTGTACAATGTATGTGTGCTGTGTGCATGCGTGCATGGGTTTGATGGGGAAGCTCTTTGTGGTGGTGTGTGAATGTGCATTGGCCTCTTACAATGATTTGGGAAGGCTATTTTTCAGTTTGTATACTACTACAATGTGCTTCAGATGAGAGTACAAAGTGGGCCAGTGGTGAGGAGAGCATTAATAGTAAACGTCATGGCATAAAATTGAAACAGCTATTTGTTTTGTAGTACTAACATTCTAAGGCTTCAGTATGTTATTTGAGTTCCAAACACACACGGATTTGTGAGCCATTCTGCCTGTTATTCTTTGTTTAGAAAATCAGGATTTGTGGGTAGAATGGTTCTGAAATCACTGTTTGGTTTGGGGCGCAAATTAAATACATAACCCACACAGTCTGTCTGAGGAATAGTTAGAATATAAAGGTAGTACTGTACTTACTTTTTTTTGCAGAATGACCATGTTTCTTCGGATATGTCGTTTGCAGTGTACATGCTGTTGATTTTCAGGAGAGTAGTCTTCACTGTGATTGTAAAAAGAAGAAGTTAGTAACTTTGTGTGTTTAAAGCAGTGATGTTACTGTACATGTTAATTTTGCATCTTTCGCCGGAGTATTCTCCTTTGATATTTCAACACAGTGCATGTGTGCATTTCACTTCACTATGTGCTGCCTTTGTAGTTACTTGCAGTATGATAGTTGCACGTGCTTCAGAAATGAGTAAAATTTTTAGGTCATGAAAATGCCTTGTTTCTTGTAAGCTGTGTTATTTATAGCAGAGAGGTTTTTAAGCGATAGGTCATTATAGTAGATGGGAAACGTTTCTGTACTTTCATATTATAAGTACGATTTCGAAAAATCGGGAGACCCTCACAGGGAGATGTCACCACAGCAATCGGGAGCGTGTATTTTTCTCATACCATCGCATTGGAAGTAGCTGTTATGTAGGCGGTGCACAGTAAAAAATGGTGTCAATGAAAAATCGGACATCTTGCACTTAAAGGTCGAGTGTTGGTATGTATTGGCTATGCAGATTTAGTGGCATTATTTGTTTAAATGAAATCATAAGGGTTGCACATGTTCTCTGATTAAAATATGCATATCTGTACTTCATACGCATGTGCGCATGGATGGAGCTGTACGTAGAAATCCACGACAGTTGCACAGTAGTTTATTAAATAGGTGCTTTGCAATGATATGCGACTTGCATTCAGAGTGATTAATAGTACATTTGAAGTGCAAAATTTTGATGACGGAGTTAGATGTAGGGATGTTGAATGTGATTGGTGGATGGTTGTGTGACTGCTTAGCTGTGTCCAATGAGGGAATGGATTCGCGAGTGATGTGGAAAGGGTAGAAGGACTGGCTAAAAGTTACATGCCACACGTAGACAACGCTTGTCCGCGGGTAGGGTGTGTCACATATGGGTTTCTACAGCAAATCCAGTACGGAAAGGGGACTTTAGGCATCAGCCAATCAGATGGTCACATTGCTCTTTTGTGTCCAAAGACGGTGCGTATACTGAAGATGGCAGAGGTGCAGAGGGTCAGAGTTTTGGTCCTTGGAGATATTTTTGTCCAGGGTTTACAGCACTATGCCGAAAGTAGGCATGTGGCACACCATTTCGATGCGAGAGGAGTAGAGGTGGTCTGGAGCGCTGAGACTGATCGCAATGTTGCGGCCATTCTCCAAGTTTGCACTGAGATGCGTACGATGACCACTCCTCATGTGGTACTTTTGCCCTACAGTGCTTGCCATTTGGGCTATGTACTTTGTTGAAAGATTTGGAAGAGTTGGTTCAAGCAGTCATGAACATCTTTCCAACTGCGAAATAAATTTTTTCTGGGTTACTCCGTAGAGGAAAATGGAACAACAGTTCTGTTTTCTGTCCAGATCAAATTATTGGGAGGTGTAACATCAATTGCGGCATGCATGCTTTTATGTTACGAGCTGGTATGTTTTTCTGCAGACACGAGAACATTCTTCCCAGTAATGCGGCTTATTTCGAAGCAGATGGTGTTGCATTTTCTTCTTTGGGAAATGCCATGTTCTTTTGGAATGTAAGGCTTGCTTTGGAGAAGGTTCTATAATGGTTGTAGGAGTAAAGTAAGATAAAAAAATATAATAACAGGTGTCTGTAAGACATCTGCCCCAAAAAAAAAACAACGGCTCTTTTCAGGGCCCACCTTAAAGGGGAAAAGGGGAATAAAATTTAAATGTACAGTCGTCACGCTCTGATCATGTACGTGTCCGCGAACATGGTGGTAGTTTGCAGGTGGCGCATAATACCAACGGGGATTCTGGGGTGGAGACACATGCAATGTGCAAAGGTAGGGATTGGTCAGTAAAGTTCAGTCGGTGTGTTCTGTACAGAGAAATTTAGTGATAACGCCTTTTCCCTGACAGGAGACCAGACAGCCATGGCTCTGTGTGCTCGAAAACAGGTCATCTGGATTTTGGGAGACTCATGGATATATTGGTTGAAGGTGCATGCAGAAAGTTGTGGTCTATGTGCAGATCTTGGATTTCCTCATGTGGAAGTGCACTGGCATGGCGTGCGTGGAATGAGATGGCTGGACTTGGTACCACTCTGTGCAACTTTCCAGACAGAGCGTCATCCTGATATACTCATCATTCATTGCGGAGGAAACAGTTTAGGCCATGTCTCTGGAGTTTCTTTCCATTTTTTAATGAAGGACGGACTTGCGAAGGTCATGGACATGTTTCCAAATTGCCAAATAATTTTTTCCTGTGTTGCACAAAGACAAATGTGGCTGCATTCTTCTGGATTTGGTCCACAAATGGAGAAATCGAGGCCCAATGTAAATAAGGCTGTTTGTGCCTTTCTAAGAGATGTTGCCATGTCGTCATTCCACAATGAAAACATTTTGTTTGGCAGCATTTTTCGCAGAGATGGAGTGCATCTCACATATGCTGGCAATCAGATTTTTCTTCACAATGTACAAAATGCATTGCGACTTTTTTTGGAATCGTAGTCACGTATTTGGCAATCTGTTTTTGCAACCTACAGTTTTTGAAGCACACACAACCCCACCGAAAGGCTCTTTTCAGAGCCACCACTTACTCCCAGCGAAAAGTTAATTGGTTTTGCTATGCTTGCACCCTCCATTTTTGCGTGTCCTAAGACTGTCCGCAGACTTTTCCAAAAATGCGTGGGGGCCTACAACGGTCACTTGATAGTTCTATTGTTAAACTGAGAAAGGCGGCTCTGAAAAGATCCTTTGTTGTAATTTTTGTTATTTTCCTCTTTACTGCTTTTGAGGACACGCCACACTAGGAGAGGAGGGCAAAGGAGGGTAAGGGATGGACACCAACCACGGGGATAAGAAGGGGCAGGAGGAGAGAGAAAGATATAGGGTGGGCTTCACTTAGGTAGGGAGCAGTTCTTCTGGTGCTCCGTGACCGTAGTCTCAAAAGCACTTCGAAGACTCTGCCCCTGCACAGTACTGTGTCACAGTACACACACAATATTGTCACCCTCGAAAGGTAAAGGTCAACAGCATCGCAAATGGCTTGTGAGGCAGCTTGAGGGATGCGCTCCCGCACAGGAGTGTCTCTTGTGGTGAGAGGATCAGACACAGAGGATGCTGTGGAGGAACTCAATCTACTACGTTCTTCGCATGGCACCACCTTGCGAATGTACACACTGTGGAACGAAGTTAGGTGTCGCTTCATCGTTGTTGTACCAAAGCTGTACGCACCAGGTCTCCCGTGACTCAGCACCAACTGGCACTGGTTACACCTGACCAGGTTTGCACGTGCTTTCGGTACGTTCCCAAAAACGGAACACAACCGCCACACCCATGACTCCCGGTGAGTGTTTGTAGTGCAGAGTTCCTCCACCTAATTCTCTTCTTCCTCAATCTCTACATCCTCACCCGTATATCCCTTTGCAGGCCCTTGGGGAGGTGGTGGCGGTGGAGGGTTTGGGGGTGGTACTGAGGCTAATGAAGCAACAGTAGCCATGGATGCCATAAGGATTAATTGGATTAGTTGGCTAATGGTCGCAACAGCAGTAAAGGCAGCACAGCTCAATCTGCTATAGCCAGAAGCACAATGAAGATGAGCTCAGGGGTGTGGCCATTTAAAGGGGTGGAGGAGTGCGCCTTGTGACCATATTGACCACTGAAAAGCCCTGCAAAAATTCTAAACGACACATTCACAGGTAGAGCTATTGTATGGGACATGTGAAGTGGTGATTTTATACTGTAAAATAATTTCCCATGTATGTATAAATTGTTTTGCAATGTTGCGGAGGCAGACAAACTGCGCAAATTAGTCCACACGCTCAGCATGGGTGCGGTCACATGATGACGTCCTGAACACATCCGCGAGGGAAATATGTGCCCGCTGGACAGCAAATGCAGACTAACAAACGCGCGCATGCGCGCAAGTGTTCTACGGACAGTGTTCAGCTCATGAAACTAATTAAAATTGTGACACAAGGGAGACAGGGACAGGCGCGATGTTCATTGTACTTATGGGTGTACTGCGCATGTGCGTACATGCTCTGATGACTGTACGGACAGGTCCAGTGTCCTTAGGACAACTCCATTTTGTTTGCCTACGAACATGCCAGCCACCGCGCCTGTCCTACGGATGGTTCCATCTTGGCTGCGGACGATACGGACAGGTATACTGTCTTTAGGACACTCCCATTTTGCTCATTTACAGACATACCGGACACCTGGTGTGTTCTAGGAACATGTTTCATCTTGTTTGTGAGCGGTACCGAGATGTACAATGTCCTTAGGATACCCCATTCTGTTCATTTACGCACAACTTGCACAGATGGTATGTTCTAAGATCAGTTCCATCTTGGTTGGCATTGGTACGGGTAGGTGTATTGCCGTTAGAACATCCATATTCTATTGCATACGGCTAGCTCAAACAGGCGCGCTGTTTGCGAACATTTTAAGGCTTTTAAAAAAAAAATCCTCAAACTCTTCAACTGCAACAAATATACAAAAACTTTCTAACAACACACACATACTTCAATCAAGAGAAACACAGGAGGAAGCAGATACTGACACGAATATAGGGGAATTAGGGTTCAACACGGGCTGATTGTCAGGAGATGATTTGTGAGGGGAAGAAGGGATGGATGTTTCATCAAAACGTCTATTGTCTTCTTGAAGGTTTGGGGAAGGTTCACTAGGAAATGGAGAAGGGGGGAAGGTACAGGTCGGACAGTGATAACGTATTTTTCCTCTCACAAATTCCTCCACAAATTGCCTTAAACTGTTAAAATTGTCATTTAGTGTGTCCATTTTCAGTTTTATCCTTTTCAGCCTGTCTTCCTCTGTGTTGTTTGTTGGCCTTTCTTCTTTTTTTTCCTGGTCTGTTAAAAATAAATATATATATGTTAAATGCCCATAAATTACTGACCATTATTTTGCTTATGCAGAGCACTGTGTACTATTATTATCACTACCTTCGGACATTTCCCCATGCGGAAAATTCTCCTCCAGCCACTCCAAAGTACTGTACATTTCTGTGTCAAAACAACAGAAAGAAATTATTTTTTCTGCCCATCATACCAAAAAAAGTACACACACACATAAGAAAAATGAAGTTCAGTTACTATTTTGTTGTAATTTATCTACGTTGTAGTGCGTGCGTCTATTATCGGTCCTGCATGCAGACTTTCTGTGAGGTAATTACGTTGGAGGCATACTTTCTTTTGTTATGGCATAATCCATTTCATTCTACATGGTCATTAAATGCATGTTTTTTTTTCAGACGTTTAGGTTTCCCTATTTATTTACTAGTACTTATAATGTCTTTATGTGTCCTTTTTCAAAGTTGACTATTTTTTGTGTAAGACAATAGTACAATTTCAGATACCCCCTGACTGTTTGGATACTGTTGACCTCGTCCGCAGACATGTGCTCAGTCCGTGCCTTTCAAATATCAATAGTGAGGGGGTTCTATATGTTCTATGTTACATGTATATAAAGTAAGCAAATTATACTACATATGTCCCAAGATCACATGATGATAGTGTATATTCAGCAAAAAAATGTTATTAACGCAATGTTTTGATTAGGTTCCCCTTCAAAAAACCTGTGACATTCAGTAAAAAAAAACTGTGTTAAAGGGACGTTATGGTTAAGTTGCCCTACTAAAAACCCATACAATTCACTAAAAAAAAAACATTGTTAACGGGATGTTACGGTTAGGTTGCACTACTATAAACCTGTGAAAATCACAAAAAAAACTTTATAAACGTAACATTATGATTCAATGTAAAACCGAAAACCCCCTGAAATTCGCCAGTTATGGTACGCTAAGCAACCATAACTGCCCACACCACTCTGCACTGCTAACACTAAAACCCAGAACATCAAAGATGACACCATACATTTCATTGATGACATCACTGATGACATCACATGTCCATTTACTTTTCAGACGAGGGGTTGTGAATGTAAAAAAGTATTAGGGATGATGGGGACATGTGTAATAAAGTATATACTTCATCACACAATGTAGTGTTCTAAAGAAAATTCCATTGCAGTGTTCTTTCTAGTACAGGAACCTACTAATACAGAAATGTACGTATTGGCTGCTGCATACACCACAGAGGTGCTATGTTTGTTATTTCCAAAGTTGTATAATAAAAAGGTGAATGTTTCTGTATCACACTTTTCTGGTCTGTGAAACATGTACTAAGTTGCTAATAATGCATCACTTACCACATATTTCTACTAAAACACATAAAACATAAATAGACTGCAATGCATACAAATATGTATGGAGAGTAAAGTAAGCATACAAGACGCAGTATCAATACCAACTGTGTATAATCTACATGATTGCATTCACGCACAAAAATGATTGCTGTGTTTCATGCCTGCTTCTTCCCCTATTTATTTACATCATAAGATGCAATTAAATTGTAAGGAAAGTATTGTACGAACATGTGAGAATAGCAATGTCTATAAATGTAATTCCTTTTGCAAATTTACTTTCTGACTGTCAGTAAGTACACCCACCTAGCCTAGATATGGCAGTGAACAAAAACAAAGGGGCTACACATGTGATGTCATCAGTGATGTCATCAATGACATTTGTGATGTCATCTTTGATGTTCTGGGTGTTAGTGTTAGCAGTGCAGAGTGGTGCGAGCAGTTATGGTTGCTTAGCCTTCCATAACTGGCGAATTTCAGGGTTTTCTTCGGTTTTACTTCGAAGCATAATGTCACATTTATAAAGTCTTTTTTTGTGATTTTCACAGGTTTTTAGTAGTGCAACTTAACCATAACGTCCCTTTAAAAAAGTTTTTTCAGTAAATTTCATAGGTTTTTATTAGTGCAACTTCACCATTACGTCCCCTTAACAAAGTTTTTTCATTGAATATATGTATATACATATATATATATATATATATATATATATATATATATATATATATATATATATATATATATATATATACATATATATATATATATTACATGGCCACGGTAGTGGCCATGTAGTTATGGTTAAGTTGCTGTTTCCATAGGAAGAACACTTTTTGGGCGGCTTATAACTTCGCTCTCCCTGGACGGATCCTCACCAAACTTTGCAAAAAAAGTAGTTGGGTCACTCTGAATTTTTTTGCAAAGTTTGGTGAGGATTCGCCCAGGGGGGGCAAAGTTATAGGGGGGGTCCCAAAACTTTTTTTTTCCCCATAGACTGAATGGGAAAAAACTTTGCGCATGGCTACAGCCCGAACTGCTGGACGGATTTACACCAAATTTGCGGCAGGAGCGGCGGCCTGGTCCCAAAAGTGTGCTTTTGTAAATTTGGTGTAAATCTGTCCAGTAGTTTTTTTAAAAATGACTAAAATGTAAGGCAAAAAAATTAGTGATATCTGCGTTGGCTTCGCGGACAGACTTCCCAGTTCGCTCCGCGGACAGCACCCCGATTGGCCCATGGGCTTGTGTCATGTCCGCGGACATGCGACGTGTTTGCTGATTGGACGGCGAGGGGGTGGAGCGCGCCAGATTTTCTGTGGCGCCCGCCATCTTGTATTCGCAGTCGACCGCGTACAGCGCAGTGAAACGTGGATAAAAAATTGTATTTAGTGCCGTGTGTTGGTGTGTAAGAGTGTTTAGGGAGGGTGGGGGAGTATGAGATAGGTTCAATGCTTTGTTTTTTTATGTGCTAGACGTTTTTGTTGCGTTCGATTTGTCCGCGGAGAACACGGCTGTTCTGACATTTTGTAAATAAACGAAATGGTGGGGTGTTAAGAGGACGGAGTATGTGTCATTTTTGTTCGCAAGGAAGGTAAAAATGAGCTATGAACACTCGCGATGTACTTAATTGTTCGTAAATACACAAACTGGGGGTGTCCTCAGGACGCTGTCCGTATTGTAATCTGTCTAGTTGAATGTGTTCTAAGAACACTCGCAGTGTCCCGAAATGGTTGCAATTACACAAAATGGGGGTGTTCTGAGAACGTTGTTTGCATTGTTCGTTGTCAGGGTGAAAGTGTTTTAAGAGCACTCCTTTTGTCCGCTAATAGTACAATTTCCTAGGGGCATCAGCCGACTTTTTGTCCACTAAAGAAACGATAAATCCGGCTGGTGTGCGTCGACATTATGTGATAATCCTATGACTGGCGCTATTGACCTGGCTGACTTGCTTTTGCGACACTAAATCATATCTCCCGCCACTAAGCCTGATATTATCAAAGCATTCATATTCCCCGCCTCTCTCCGTGACGTTACAGGGTGCGTAATGAAACGCGCCCAGTCGTCTCCAGTACTACGCGACTTTACACAGAACCCGGAAGACAACACACATTATGTCACAACACAGCGCGCCACAATTCAGAATATGAAACTGTGATTTAAAAGCAAAGAGCAAGATTGTAAATGTTGTAAAGTACATTTATTTGACATCAAATGTTTAGAGAATATTCAGCGATTTGCTATTGTCTCTGCTGTCGATCAGCAAAAGTTTATTTGGAGCCGCGCGTTGTTCCTTTGCGGTAGATAGGCTGTTGGTTTATGATAAAAGCAGTAAATGGTCTCTCTGATAATCGGAAGGTTGCTCCAACAACGAGCCATTAGACCACCGTATTGGTTGGTATGTTGTTTGTAGCCGCTAGTACTGCGTAAGGGCATATTGGTCCTTGGCGATTGTCCCATAAAATGGTGAGGGTCATGAAGTTGCATATTTGGACTTGCACCTGGCAGTTGAAGACCCCATCCGCTGGAGTCTGTAAATCGTGACATAGACAAAACGGGGCCACGTACCTGTTTTAAAAAACATAAATTAGTCTCACCAGCCGATCTTCATTAAAAATCATCATATTATTTATTAGGGCATGAAACTATTTGCTATCGAAGATAGTGCAACAGAGTATGTTAATAATAAAATAATAATATTTTCCCTTTCATATAGCGCTAAGAACTGTGAGGTATCTAAGCGGTGCTTATTATTAACCACGGTGTGTGGTGCTCATTTATCGACCACGGAAGGATGAAAGGCTGAGTTTGGGCTTGCCGGGATTCGAACTTGAGTTAGCAAGCTGTGCACGGATGTCAAAGCGAGCGCTGTACTCGCTGTGCCACTTGACAGGCTACAGTAAAGTGGCACAGCGAGTAGAGCGCTTGACCGCCTGTTAAATTATTTCTATTAACCCACTCTGTGTCGTCTGCCTTTTTCAGAGCCCTCTAAACGACAGGGGATCAATTTGGCGGTGATAGTACGCGGTAGAAAACATTATGCCACTTTCAACGAACAAGTTCAACTTCAGCGGTCTTTAATGCTACGCTATTGTAATTATATTTGGTATAAAGTAATGTAAAGGGTTACTTACAGTACAATTGCAATTTCCATTGTATGCGAGTGGTGCAGTCCGAAAATACGACTCCGCGTGTGCCAACGATCTTTCGCATAGTGATATAATATGTAAAAGTGGTTTCGTTTCAGAAATTTCATCTTTATCTTCTCTTACGTTTTAGCAACACTCCTTCAAGAGAAGTCTTTCATCACAATCTCTGTCTGTCAAGGTCAAAACACAATACAACGTTATAGTCTGCTTCGTGAGCCTCTCCGGGGCCCGAGAAAAAAATGAAGCAGCTGACCTTCACTGTGAACGAGCATAAATTCTTACTTTGCAACATTCTGTGTAAAGCCATCTGTAGAAGTTGGTTTTTGCACGCCATGTTTGTATATTGTTTGCGTGATATTAAAAAAAGTTTGTTTAAAGGACGTTATGGTTCTAAGTACAGCCGAAAGACCCCTGAAAATAGCAAGTTATGGTAAGCTATGAAAAATAACTCGCGCCAACACCATGCACTGCTAAGACTAACACCCAGGACATCAAAGATGACATCGCAAATGTCATTGATGAAATCACTGATGACATCACATGTGTATGTACTTTTCATGGAATTTGTGTACTAGGGATTTTAAATTATAATGTTCTGAAAAAAGTGTCAAGGATATTGCAATAAATATACCGTTATTAGTGCTTTGAACGATGCATTTATATCAATAAATAGCATTGTATTATGGGATTCTATGTAGTATACTGAGCTGCTAATGGAGAAAGATAGCATTGTGTGCAGATTACAAGATAAAAGTATAATATTTGTAATGTTAATATGTAGAATAATGAAATGATAATTGTCCTGAAATGTTGGAAACTTCACAAAATGGGGGTGTTCTGAGGACGTTATTCGTATTGTGTGATTGCTTAGCTGTATGCAATGAGGGAATGGTACAGAGAGTAAAGTGGACGCCGTCCGCGGACACCGCGGCTGTTCGTGGACAGAGCGTGGTAAATCTGGGTTTTTCCAGGAAATCCAACATGGAAAGAAGACTGTACGGATCAGCCAATCAGATTTCGAGGTTGTGGATTTGTGTTGAAAGAGACTGTGTGTGGTGAAGATGGCAGAAGTGGAGAAAGTCAGGGTGTTGGTGCTCGGAGATATGTTTGTGCATGGTTTACAGCAGTACGCTGAATGCAGGCATGTTGCAAAGAACTTTGATGTCAAAGGAGTGGAGGTGGTGTGGAGCACTGTGCCTGATTGCAATGTACAGGGAATTGTACAAGTTTGTGCGGATATGGCCACGATGAACAGTCCGCATGTGGTAGTTTTGCACTATGGTGCTTTCCATTTGGGCAACGTCAGTGCCCCTACTTTGTTGGCTGATTTGGAACGCTTGGTTCAAGCCGTAGTGAAGATCCTTCCAAATGCAAAAGTAATTTTTTCTGGATTACTACCTAGGGCAATATGGGACAATAGTTCAGTTTTTTGTCCTCAGCAAAACATTGCTAGGTGTGTCATCAACCGAGGCATGTGTGCCTTCATGCTTAGAGCTGGTTTGTTCTTCTGTAACAATGAGAATATTGATGCCAGTAATGCTGTTAATTTTAAAGAAGATGGCATTTCTTTATCTTTTACCGGAAATGCCTTTTTATTTTGGAATGTAAGGGTTGCTTTGGAGAAGGTTATATGAAGATTTTAGGAGTAAAGTAAGAAAAAAAAACAAGAAAAAAAATATAAAATAACAGGTGTCTGTCAAGCATCTGTAAAAAAAAATAAAAAGGCTCTTTTTAGAGCCAACTTCAAAGGGGAAATGGGGCACACTATTTAAATTTACATTCACCACGCTCAGATTTTCGATGTGTCCGCGGACATGGCGGTAGTCCGCGGACATGAAAATCACTACGAGGGGGTTAGTATGTTCTATGTTACATGTCAGGGATATTATGGTTAAGTTGTGTTACTAAAAACCTATGAAATTCAGTGAAAAAACTTTGTTAAAGGGACGTTATGGTTCCAAGTAAAACCAAAAAACCCTTGAAATTCGCCAGTTATGGTAACATAAGCAACCATAACTCGCGCCACCGTGCACTGCTAACACTAACACCCAGGACATCAAAGATGACATCACAAATGTCATTGATGACATAACTGATGACATCACATGGCTGGCTCTCCCTTTTTATCCTTTACTGACATATCGAAGCCACATAGTTTTCTACAGTAACAGTCAGGAAGTAAAAAGTGAAAAGGTACTATATTTGTAGACTTGGGTTCCTGTCACATCATATATGAAACATGTACGTAGCGGAAGATACAGGCTTGAAAGAGAGGAATCCTTTCTGTGCATGAAGATAATCATTATGGTATCAGCACTTTGTCATAGTTTTATTTTTATTACTCTACCTTCCCTCTATATGCTCATATTTGTATACATTATAGTCACTCTCCATAGAGTGAATGGGAAAAGAATTTTGCTCGCGTCTACAGCCCAAACTGCTGGACGGATTTCCACCAAATTTGGACCAGGAGCAGCGGCTTGGTCCCGAAAGCGTGCTTTTGCAAATTTGGTGAAAATTTGACCAGTAGTTTTTTTTTAAAATGACCAAATAGTAGGTCAAAAAAAATTAGTGATATCTGTGTTCGGTTTGCAGATACACTTCCCTGTTCGCTCCGCGGAAAGTGTCCTGATTGGCCAATCGTCTTGCGTGATGTTCGCGGACATGCAAAGTGTTCACTGATTGGACGGCGTGGAGCGTGAAGCGCGTCAGATTTTTCGGTAGCGCCCGCCATATTGGATTCGCGGACGTCCCCGGACAACGCGGTGAAACTTTGTTCAAAATGTGTATTTTGTAGAGTGTGTTGGTGTGTAGGAGTGTTTGGGGAGAGTGGGAGTGTGTGAGATAGGATGAAAGTTGTGTTTTTTATGTGTTAGACGTACTTTTTGTGTTCGATTTGTTTGCGGACATCAGGGGTGTTCTGAAATTTTCTAAATAAACTGACTAGGGGGTGTTCTAAGGAGTCAAAATGTGTCCGTTTTGTTCGCAAGCAAAGTGAAACTGTTCTAAGAACACTCGCGGTGTCCGGGGAGTGTTCGTAGGTGGTGTCCTGAGGACGCTGTCCGTATTGTTCTCTGTCAAGTTGAATGTGTTCTAAGAACACGCGCGGTGTCCTGAAATGTTTGCAAATAAACAAAATGGGGGTGTTATGAAGACGCTTCTAAGAACACTCGCGGTGTCCGGGGAGTGTTCGTAGGGGGTGTCCTGAGGAGACTGTCCGTATTGTTCTCTGTCAAGTTGAGTCTGTCCTAAGAACACTCGTGGTGTCCTGAAATGTTCGCAAATAAACAAGATGGTGGTGTTCTGAAGACGCTTCTAAAAACACTCCCGGTGTCCGGGGAATGTTTGTAAGGGGTATCCTGAGGACGCTGTCTGTATTGTTCTCTGTCAAGTTGAATGTGTCCTAAGAACACTCGCGGTGTCCTGAATTGTTCGCAAATAAACAAGATGGGGGTGTTCTGAAGACGTTTTTGAGAACACTCCCGGTGTCCTGGAATGTTCGTAGGGGGTGTCCTTAGGACGGTGTCCGTATTGTTCGTTGTTAAGTTGAAAGTGTTCTAAGAACTATCGCGTTGTTCTGAAATGTTCGTAGGGGGTGTCCTGAAAACGGTGTCCGTATTGTTCGCTGGCAAGCTCAAAGTGTTCTACGAACACTCACATTGTTTGCGGACATTAAAAGTTTCCCATAGATCATAGTTGAAATGTTTGACTCTATGGATGTGATATGCTGCGGTGGTTGTTGCCAGGGCATACATTCTTGGGTGCATGGCCTTTCGGCCATGCACCCAAGACTCTATGCCCTGGCAACAACCACCGCAGCATATCACATTCATATTTGTTTATAACTTTGGGTGAAAAACAAATGTATAAGGAACAAAGGTATTAGATACTATGGATGTGATGTGCTGCTATGGTTGTCCTTATTATTGTATACTTACTGTTTGGTCTAGTAATGGGAGTCCATGTTTTTTTTCTTCATTTCTGTGATAAAAGAAAATAGCATGTTAGTATTAGTATTTTGTAATGACTTATTACATTGTATAAGCAATATACTTTTATTTTTTTTCGACCCTCATATTTAGTAGAGTACAAATCAGAGTACTGTGCAATTTGCTCAGTTTCTGTATTTGTTGCTAAAATCAGTGGGTCTGTGGGAGAAAAAAAATCCATGTTGGATTTAAAAAAAAACCTTTTTCTGTTATGCTACAGTTTATTTGTTTGTTTGTTTTCAGTGTTCACTTGTTGTTTCTGGCTAATGCTTTATACTTTGCTTTGTTGTATTTCTTTTGGAACAGTAACAGATTCTTCATTTGTTTTGATATTATAAAATTTTGGAGCAGTTAGATACCAATTGGCGTATTCTAACTGTCTATTTTTTTAATATATTGTAGTGGTTTTCATTTACCTATTTGGATATTGTTAAATTTTGGGACAGTTAGATACCAATTGGCGTATTCTAACTGTGTATTTTTTGGCCTAATTTAGTGGTATTCATTTATCTGATTAGTTGTTGTAGAATCTTTGAGCTGTTAGATAGCTTTTGGAGTATTCTAACAGTTTATATTACTTTAACACACATTTATAATTTTGGGACAGTTAGATACCAATTGGCGTATTCTAACTGTGTATTTTTTGGTCTAATTTAGTGGTATTCATTTATCTGATTAGTTGTTGTAGAATCTTTGAGCAGTTAGATAGCTTTTGGAGTATTCTAACAGTTTATATTTTTGTAACACAAATTTACTTAAAGGTTTAAATACAGTTTATTTTTCAAATTTTGGTTTTAAGAACATCAAATAAGCGTTTGTAAGATTTGCTGGTAATCTCTGCTTTAGAGTAATGGTACTATCATTACATTCAAACCATCCACATTTCTTTTTTATGTATGCAGTGTAGTGCCCTGAATTGGTTGTGGCTCCTGCGTGGTAGATTATACCTATTGTTGTGAAGGTTTTCTTACCAAGTGATATTTGACCATGTGTGAATCCAGTCAGCTTGCAGTTGTTTTTGGTACCATCTGCATTGTAACGTAGAAGCATTAGTATTACGTATTTACTATGTGTTTGTATTACTAACGTGGAGCGATTATCTGAATTGCAGGTAGAGCATAATCTACCATGGTTTGCATTTTGTACAAGTTGCTGAAATGGAATGGATTCACAATTTGGTATTGATATATATATGAAGCGTTCATTGGGGATTTCTTCTTGTGTCACATTGTTGCAGAGAGTGCATGTATGTTTCCACATGTATGAAATCTGAAAGATTTCATTTATAGGTATGTTTTTGTTTTCCAGTACTTGTAGTAAGTACATTAGAAATTCTTGTGGATCTTCCTGTAAGTTTATAGTGAATTTCACCATTCCAGCACAGTAGTCCAATTGTCGTCTTATTCCAAAAACACTATATGTGTTGTCAGGATTGTTTGCTGCATTTCTGTGAAGTACTAACATTTGCAAACACAATGGGTTTGTACTGTGTGAGTAAATGTTGTCAACAATTGGTGGTAATTGAAATAGAATATTCATTGCTACATTTGCATAGCAATTTACACCAACTATATTTGAGAATTTAAATGGTCCAGGTAGTTCTGTATCTAACTGCTTTTTTGGAGTTTGTCTTCCTTCTTTAAAGAAGTACCTGGTTTACTTTGTCTAATTTATTCTTTTTTGTTTGTGGTACTTGATGGAGTATTAGTTCCTTTTACTCTCTTTGGAGGATTTCCAGTGACGTCCTGTTGCATTTCAGTTTGATTTAGTTTTCTTTTACAACGTTTTAGTTTTTGTGGAACAGAATATGTGTTTAGATGGGGAGTGTATAGTGAGCGAAGTCTATTATATTCTAAAATGCAAGGAATATCAGCGTTTACTTTACTTGCATCAAAGTTGATTAGAAATAGACCGTCAAGTGTACGTAAGCGTGATAGTGCTACGTAGCTCATGCCTTCTTTAAAGACTGTGTTACCAATATCTATCATTGCTTTGTCTAGGGTAAGACCTTGTGATTTATGAATTGTGACTGCGTATGCAAGAGTTAGAGAAAATTGTTCTCTGCGTACATACATATCTTTGAAGAGAAGGAATCTAGCTGTTGAGCGTCCTATCCGTTTTACTTCTGAAAGTTTGTCAAAGAGTATATTGACAAACTGAATTTTGTTGTCACGTGGGTATGTTTGAAAGCCAACAACTGTACCCAGTGCTCCATTAACTAGTCCTTGGTCCACGTCAAGGTTACGTTTAAGCATTACTCTGCAATTTAAGGATAATTTTAACATCTTTTCTAAGCCTGCTGTGTTTGAGATTGATTTTTCTAAATTATTTAGTCTTGTTGTGGCTTGGTCACACATGGGTAGTGTCATACCATGTACATCTAGTTTGTCTGTGGCGCTAATTTCCATTATTGGTTGCATTTCTTTACTTAGCATGATTTCATTGAATTTGAAACAGCTTGCAAGAGTTGGCATTAAGGCCATACAATTGACATTTTTGTGGGCTAATTGTTCCATAACATCTGTAGCACATGCATTATCGCCATAAAGTGCATTAATGTGCCGGGTTTTCAATGTTGCTTCTGCTTCTTTAGAAAGTATACCAACTCTCAAACTTTTTAAAATGTTGGCATAAGTGAGATCTGCAGATTGGCGCATGTTTTCTGTTAATTCTCTGTATTGGAAATGTTGCCAAAGGCTGACATTTCCAATGCTGCCAACAGTTTTACGGCAGAGTTTGTGCCCTAATGTTTTAAAAATAGGTTCACTTTTTACTGGTGTTAATTGAAGCAGATCTCCAAAAACAATAATGTGTTTTCCTGCAAAGAGCTCTTCATAGTCTGTTTTGAGTACTTCTTGTAATCTGAGGTGAATCAAAGCTAACATCAGGTTGGAGACCATGCTCACTTCATCTATTAGTAGCATTTTCATTTGTTTCAATACTCTGGGTAATTCCATTGCAGTTTCTGCAGAAAGTTTGTAATAGTCTAATTTGTTCTGGTGTTCTACTGGTAATAGTAGTAATCGGTGTAATGTAACACCACCTATGTTGTAGGCAGCTAAACCTGTGGGGGCAGTGACAACAGCTGACAGTTTGTTGTTTGTCAATTGTTGAAGGAACTTACTAATGATTTTGATTAGGAATGTTTTGCCAGAACCAGCTTCACCACTGACGTACAGTAGTATAGGTTTATAATTATGGCAGGAACATTCTTTATTTTCATGTTTTACACCATGTGCAATTTTTTTTGTTACTTCTTGAAAAATGCTACTTTGCTCATTGTTTAGTTTTGATTGTAGTATAGTTAAGTCTTCCTTATCTTCATACTGACACATGGTGTTTTCTACTTCTATCATAGCTAATTCTGCCTCATTTGTTATTAGTGGTTCTCCCAGTGGTTCTTGGCTTCCTGTTACAGAAGGTTGACTACTGTCAGGAGTATCCTTATCTAATTGAGCTTGGAGTTCTTCTTCATGTTGCTGTTCATTGTGCAACATTGTTTTGTACTGTGTAAAGTTTACATCAGTTATAGTGCTTTCATTTGCTTTGAAAGCATCCTCATATGAGTCATAGTTATCTAGTAATTGTTCTGCTTTTCTCCATGGTTTGAAGAGTTGTAGCAGGGACATGTAATATACTTCTTTATGTTGAGGAGTCTTCAATAACAATTTGATATGATTAATTAAATTTGGTTTAGTGAGTTTAACTAAGCTGCCTTCACAGTCTGTCACTCTATATTTACCTTTTTTTCATTGGGTTTCATATTATTTTTGTATGTGTAGTTTTGGGCTATTTGGTATAGACACATGTTTTCCAAAGTATTACTTCTGTTTGGGTAGTATGTGTCCAATAAATTGTTTTTTAAAATGTCTTGGCTGTTGGGATCATGTTTGGCTATTGTTTCTATATCTTCATATGATTTTAGAACTCTTTTTCTAGATTTAGCTGGACCAAGACTTAGCCATACTATATTTTCAGATTTACCATACAATGAAGTACCAGTTAAACGATCAGCTGCTTCATAAGATCCACATTCTCTATGGGTGAGCATTTTTATGCCCAAGCTGTATAATTTCTGAGATACTGTTTTATCTGATGACAGGTCATTCCAGAGGTCTTGGAGCTCTGTCTTTTCTGCTTTAGTTAAGTATGCTGTGACATATCGTGCAACTGCAGTAGAATTGTCTGCAATGTACTGCACATCTATGTTTGCATTCCATAAGTGGGCAATGATTGCATTATAATAATTGATATATTTTTCTTCTTCTTTTCTTTTTATGTAATATGTATTTTAAGGTGACTTTCCTTTAACAGTATGTCTAACTGAAGACATGAGGTTGTTTACTTGACCTGTATTTGTAACTGGTCTAGGGAAACCAAATCGGCATTTGGTGTAGTATTTGCCTTTGTTTTTGTATTTGCGACGACAATATTTTCCACATTTGTGTCTTTGAAATTGTAAAATTTGTGCACAAAGATCACTATTTGTGGCTTCTGATGGAATTTGACAAGTGACATATTTTTCAATAAACTGTAAAACAGTGGCATCACTGTCTTGACCAAATTTAGGAGCATCTTTAATCCATAAAAGCATGTGGATATGTGGTGCTCCTCTGGCTTGGTATTCTTTTCTCCAAAAGAAGTGTTGCACTTCTCCAAGGGGAGGAACAGTTGTATTACAAATAAAATGTAGCATAGCAATGAAGCGATGGTGAAAATATCTTGAAACATTAACAGGATCCAAAGAACAAAGTTCTCCAGGTGTTAGAATATCTATGTTTGTTTTGTTTTTCTTTGATATGCGTAGGAAATCATGTAAATCTTCCCATGCATATTCTGCACAACTTAATGTAACAAACCAAGTGGGTGGGCCAAGGTTTCTGATCATACAACGTACATCTCCATGACGTCGAAACCAGTACTCTTTAGTACCACGCATATTTGCTTATAGATTTGTAATATTTGATTGTAAAATCTCATCCTTTTGTTGCACTTTCTCTAATAATTGTGTAGCTGTCATATTTTGAAAGTGTGATCCTGATTTTAATATGTGTGCAACTCTGTAACATAAAGTTGCTAGTTCACTTTCAAAGAGTAGGTGGAATATGTATTCCACATTTTGTCTAAATCTGGGATCTTCAGAATACATCCGTAATGAGCGGTATTCTGAAGCTAATATTTGAATAGGTCTATCATCATATCTTCCTCCTTTGCCAGTTGGAAAGAGTAGAGGAAAAGCACGTGCTTCTATACTTTTTTCCCATATACTGATTGGCGATCCTTTTGTTTGACGCATTTGGTAAGTGTCCAGTACATCTTGTACGGTGTCATTACAGTGCAAAGGATGAATTGTATACTGGTCTAAAGTATTTGATATTGTAGCAGGATCTAGTAGCTCAAATTGACCAGCTTCTTGTGTTTCTTGAATTATTTCAGTTGTATCTTTCAAGTTTTCTTCAATATTAATTTCTTTGTAATATTCATTATTCTCTTTAAGATATTGGAAGGCTTGTCTAACTTTATATAAATCTACCAGCTGTTGCCATATTTTTTTGTCTTTTGTAGGTACTCCATTTACTAATATAATTAAAGATTGGTGCATTGGACGTTGCACTCCTAGAGTATGCACATTTTCTTTTAGATTTAATGGTATATAAACTACTTTTCCACGAATGCCTTTTACCAATTCAGAGGGAGGTAATTTTGCTATTTTTGGTTGAAGGCGTATTATTGCTTGAAATGGGTGTACTGTTTGAATTATGATGCTCTCATATAAATTAAGTTGTTGTAGAGGTTTTGGTACTGGGTATAATTCCAAATTGTTTGTGATAGAACGTGAAGGAGTTTGGTTGTTGTCAAGTTTTGTGGTGCAATAACTGCAAAGTATTAAGGGCTCAGTTATTTCATATTTGTTTTCTGCTAGAAGGTAGAGAGCTAATTCAAACCATTTAGAATCTTCATTGTCTTCTATTTTGTATGATAGGTCCACAGTTTTTGTGTTACTTTTATAAAAAAATTCTACGGCAACATACACATACATGGTTTGGTACTTCAGCTGATGTACTTTTAAATTTTAGTATTTCTTTTTTGTATGTGTTTAGCAAAAGGTTGCCATGTGTAGAATTGTTGCTTAATTGGTTTAAAGCTATTTCATTCTGTAAATGACTTTCACTTCCAAAATATTTTTTCTGGATATAGTAAATTTCTTCAAGTAGGTCTTTTGCTGTACCATGTAGAAGGATGTTATTTAACTTTGCTAGTGCTAAAGCAGGACTTTTAGCATAGTACAGTTTATAGACTAGATTTCTTATAGTTGAATGATGTGTTGATATCCTTTTGATATCATGGAAAGTGGTTTTACAAGTAGGTCCTGTAATGCAGGCCAATGAATGTCCTTGTAGTCCTGTGTACTTGCGCACTGGACAGGTATCTATATTTTGCAGTAATTTTATTTTGGTTTTGTCTTTGCTTTTTACATTTTTATTAAGGAATTGGTGTAAAGATTTGAAACATTGTTTGGGAATGTTACACATTGACGTGCATGGCCATTTGTACACTAGACGTTCTGATTCAGTTGAATGGAGGGGTAATTCTAAGTTTTCAGGGCATATTTTTGTAAGGAGTACTTCTTGTTCCATTATGGTATTATTCACTTTTTCATAACCTCGACCACTGCTATTTATGGCAATTGTATTCGTTTGCTTTTGTTTGTACGCTTCTTCATTAAAATATGGTTCTGTGCTCGTAGTGTGATTCAATTCACCTCCGCAGATACTTAAGAAGTTCTTTCTGTTGACATTTCGCTTATTGAGAAGTCTTTTTTGTAATTTAGTTATTAGTTTTGTTAGTGGTTTCATTTTGTTTAACAGTAAAATAAATAAATTTCTTTTGAGAAGAATTGCACTGTCCATCAATGCTTCTAAGATTAATTTCCTACGATAGGTTTTAAGCTTTGAACCTGATTTCTCTCCTGTTTTTATAAGATTTTGAAGGACTTTGTGACGGTATATTTTGGCTAAAATACTTTTCTTGGTATGCTTACTTTGCACTATATTAAAATTTGAAGAAGTAGTTTTATCTGTACTGATAGGTGATTTTCTGTTAATTGTTTTTTGGTTTGTTTTACATTTTGATAGAGGAAGCGAAGTTGTTGTACTTGAAACTTTTTGTGTTTCACTAAATGATTGTATTAGCTGTTTTGTTTCAACTTTTTTTACAAATTCTGCTAGAGATGGATGCTTATGTTGGACACCTTTATTTTCATTTGCTCTAATTTTGCGTTGCTTTCTACGGAGTTGTCTTTTGGTAGGCATTCTTTAGGGTCTGTTGAAAAAAATAAAGAAGATATGGGTTGGGGTGTTCTGGAATGTATGTGTGCTGTGTGCATGAGTGTTTGAGTAAGATGATAAAGATGTATGTAATGGTGTGTGATTGTGCATTGGGAACTAAAACTAGTAGGGGTAGGTATTCTTGAATTTATGTGTCACTAAACTGGGGTTCAGATGACAAAAAAAAGTAAGCTAGTGGTGTGGAAAAGTACAAATAGTAAATGTAATGTATACAATTAAAACCGTTGTTTGTTCTATAATATGAAAATTGTAGTGGTTCAGTTGGCTAATTTGTGTGTCCAAAAATAGAAATTTGTGGGCCATTCTGGTTGTAAATCGCTGTTTATATATGGTACAAAATCTCTATTTTAAGAAACCAAAATAGCTGGTATTAATGTTATAGTATATTTGATTAATAATATAAATAATATGGTGATATTTTACTTACTTTTTTTTTTAATTAACAGGTAACTTCTTAGTTTTTCTTTCTTCTTCGAATTCGGCTGCTTCTTTTCAGGAAACTGGTCTTCACTGCAACTGTGAAAGCTTCAAATTAGTAACTTTGTTTGTATATAGCACTGTTTTTAATTTAGATATTGATTTTTTTAATTGAAATCCTCAGTGCCTTTTGTAAAACTATTAAACTAATTTATTTGCATAAGATACATTGCATCAGTTCAGTGTATATGATATGTTCTTAATGAACAAATTGTATTGAATGACTAACTGTAGCAAAAAAAAAAATTTTTTACTATGTCATGTGAAATTTATAATATATTAGTGAATACCACTATTTCTGTAAGTAAACTGTTCTAGGTAATAGCGCCTCAATGTCATGTCTAATTTAAAGTAATTAAGTAAATAAATAAATAAAAACAAAAAATATGAAATTGTATAAGTATTTTTATAAAGGTTTAAACATAGATTGTGTTTGCATGCAATTTTGTTTGAATATATGTAGTCTATATATTTCATTTAAAAAATGTTAGTTTAACATGATTTGAGTGTGTGTGTTTAAAGAAAGTAAAAAGTATAAAGGTGTATAAGTGGTAGTTGATTTTAGGAAATTGAAAAAAGTACAGTAAATTCATTTAACAGATTTTACAAGGTAAAAGTCTGTTTGAAAATGTGTTCATCTACCATAGCTCTCAAGTCCACGCTTTTGGCGGGTGTCACACGCCTTGTAAAGGGCAGACTCACCCGCCAAGCCTCCTGCACGCCCATTCATTCCAATGGGCGTCTCACCCGCTAAAAACAAAATCGGGTGATTTCACCCGCCTGTAAAACAAAAATGGTTGAGAGCTATGTCATGTACTATACAGAAAATATGCATACCTGAAGTTTGTGTTCATGCATATGGATATGCGTGGAGTTGCAAGTAGAAATCTTGAAGACTTGTACAGTATTTTGTGGTAGATGCTGCTTGCCAATGATATGACACTTGTACTCAGAGAGATTCAGAGTACATTTGCAGTGCTGATCTATGATGATGCAGTTAGATGTAGAGATCTTGAATGTGATTGGTGCATGGTCATGTGATTTTTGAGGTACATCCAATGAGGGAATGGCAGAGAGAGTGTAGTGGAAATGGTAGAAGGGCTGTTCATGTTACGATATGTCCGCGGACATGGCGCTAGTTCCAGGACATGGGGAGTTACATCTGGGGATTTTTGGGTTCAGAAGTCATGCAAATGAGAATAAGCACTGAAAGGGATTGGTCAGGAAAGTTTGGTGGGTGTGTTGTGCCAGGAGAGATTTTTTGAGATACTCTTTTTGCTGAGAGAACAAAAGATAGCTATGGCTGTGTGTTTCAGAAAACAGATTGTTTGGATTTTAGGAGATTCGTGGATACATTGGTTGAAGGTGCATGCAGAAAGCTGTGGAGTAGCTGTAGATCTTGGATTCCCACATGTGGAAGTACACTGGCATGGAGTACGTGGAATGAAGTGGTTGGATTTGCTACCTCTCTGTGCTACTTTGGAGACAGAGCAACATCCAGACATAATTGTAATTCATTGTGGAGGGAACAGTTTAGGGCATGTGACTGGAATTCTTTTGCAATTTGCTATGAAAGAAGGACTGAGGAAGGTTATGGACATGTTTCCTAATTCGCAAGTGATATTTTCACGGATTGCGCAGAGACAAATGTGGCTTCGTTCTTCTTCATTTGGTCCACAAATGAAAAAAGCAAGGCACAATGTTAATAAGGCTGTTTGTGGCTTTCTAAGAGATTTTGGCATGTCTTCTTTTCACAATGAAAATATTATGTTTTGTAGTACATACATTTTTAGCAGAGATGGAGTCCATCTTACTTATGCTGGCAATCAGATTTTTCTGAGAAATGTACAAAATGCATTGCGACCTTTTTTGGAATTACAACACGATTTTGAAGTAGATGTTAAGCATTTACAATTTTTGACTTACAAACACCACCCAAAGGCTCTTTTCAGAGCCACCACTTCTTTCCAGAGAAAATTACAATGTTTGTGATGGAGTAGTAACCCAATTGACTTGTTGTCAAGTTTTGTGGTGCAATAACTGCAAAGTATTAAGGGCTCAGTTATTTCATATTTGTTTTCTGCTAGAAGGTAGAGAGCTAATTCAAACCATTTAGAATCTTCATTGTCTTCTATTTTGTATGATAGGTCCACAGTTTTTGTGTTACTTTTATAAAAAAATTCTACGGCAACATACACATACATGGTTTGGTACTTCAGCTGATGTACTTTTAAATTTTAGTATTTCTTTTTTGTATGTGTTTAGCAAAAGGTTGCCATGTGTAGAATTGTTGCTTAATTGGTTTAAAGCTATTTCATTCTGTAAATGACTTTCACTTCCAAAATATTTTTTCTGGATATAGTAAATTTCTTCAAGTAGGTCTTTTGCTGTACCATGTAGAAGGATGTTATTTAACTTTGCTAGTGCTAAAGCAGGACTTTTAGCATAGTACAGTTTATAGACTAGATTTCTTATAGTTGAATGATGTGTTGATATCCTTTTGATATCATGGAAAGTGGTTTTACAAGTAGGTCCTGTAATGCAGGCCAATGAATGTCCTTGTAGTCCTGTGTACTTGCGCACTGGACAGGTATCTATATTTTGCAGTAATTTTATTTTGGTTTTGTCTTTGCTTTTTACATTTTTATTGAGGAATTGGTGTAAAGATTTGAAACATTGTTTGGGAATGTTACACATTGACGTGCATGGCCATTTGTACACTAGACGTTCTGATTCATTTGAATGGAGGGGTAATTCTAAGTTTTCAGGGCATATTTTTGTAAGGAGTACTTCTTGTTCCATTATGGTATTATTCACTTTTTCATAACCTCGACCACTGCTATTTATGGCAATTGTATTAGTTTGCTTTTGTTTGTACGCTTCTTCATTAAAATATGGTTCTGTGCTCGTAGTGTGATTCAATTCACCTCCGCAGATACTTAAGAAGTTCTTTCTGTTGACATTTCGCTTATTGAGAAGTCTTTTTGTAATTTAGTTATTAGTTTTGTTAGTGGTTTCATTTTGTTTAACAGTAAAATAAATACATTTCTTTTGAGAAGAATTGCACTGTCCATCAATGCTTCTAAGATTAATTTCCTACGATAGGTTTTAAGCTTTGAACCTGATTTCTCTCCTGTTTTTATAAGATTTTGAAGGACTTTGTGACGGTATATTTTGGCTAAAATACTTTTCTTGGTATGCTTACTTTGCACTATATTAAAATTTGAAGAAGTAGTTTTATCTGTACTGATAGGTGATTTTCTGTTAATTGTTTTTTGGTTTGTTTTACATTTTGATAGAGGAAGCGAAGTTGTTGTACTTGAAACTTTTTGTGTTTCACTAAATGATTGTATTAGCTGTTTTGTTTCAACTTTTTTTACAAATTCTGCTAGAGATGGATGCTTATGTTGGACACCTTTATTTTCATTTGCTCTAATTTTGCGTTGCTTTCTACGGAGTTGTCTTTTGGTAGGCATTCTTTAGGGTCTGTTGAAAAAAATAAAGAAGATATGGGTTGGGGTGTTCTGGAATGTATGTGTGCTGTGTGCATGAGTGTTTGAGTAAGATGATAAAGATGTATGTAATGGTGTGTGATTGTGCATTGGGAACTAAAACTAGTAGGGGTAGGTATTCTTGAATTTATGTGTCACTAAACTGGGGTTCAGATGACAAAAAAAAGTAAGCTAGTGGTGTGGAAAAGTACAAATAGTAAATGTAATGTATACAATTAAAACCGTTGTTTGTTCTATAATATGAAAATTGTAGTGGTTCAGTTGGCTAATTTGTGTGTCCAAAAATAGAAATTTGTGGGCGATTCTGGTTGTAAATCGCTGTTTATATATGGTACAAAATCTCTATTTTAAGAAACCAAAATAGCTGGTATTAATGTTATAGTATATTTGATTAATAATATAAATAATATGGTGATATTTTACTTACTTTTTTTTTTTAATTAACAGGTAACTTCTTAGTTTTTCTTTCTTCTTCGAATTCGGCTGCTTTTTTTCAGGAAACTGGTCTTCACTGCAACTGTGAAAGCTTCAAATTAGTAACTTTGTTTGTATATAGCACTGTTTTTAATTTAGATATTGATTTTTTTAATTGAAATCCTCAGTGCCTTTTGTAAAACTATTAAACTAATTTATTTGCATAAGATACATTGCATCAGTTCAGTGTATATGATATGTTCTTAATGAACAAATTGTATTGAATGACTAACTGTAGCAAAAAATGTCATGTGAAATTTATAATATATTAGTGAATACCACTATTTCTGTAAGTAAACTGTTCTAGGTAATAGCGCCTCAATGTCATGTCTAATTTAAAGTCATTAAGTAAATAAATAAATAAAAACAAAAAATATGAAATTGTATAAGTATTTTTATAAAGGTTTAAACATAGATTGTGTTTGCATGCAATTTTGTTTGAATATATGTAGTCTATATATTTCATTTAAAAAATGTTAGTTTAACATGATTTGAGTGTGTGTGTTTAAAGAAAGTAAAAAGTATAAAGGTACATAAGTGGTAGTTGATTTTAGGAAATTGAAAAAAGTACAGTAAATTCATTTAACAGATTTTACAAGGTAAAAGTCTGTTTGAAAATGTGTTCATCTACCATAGCTCTCAAGTCCACGCTTTTGGCGGGTGTCACACGCCTTGTAAAGGGCAGACTCACCCGCCAAGCCTCCTGCACGCCCATTCATTCCAATGGGCGTCTCACCCGCTAAAAACAAAATCGGGTGATTTCACCCGCCTGTAAAACAAAAATGGTTGAGAGCTATGTCATGTACTATACAGAAAATATGCATACCTGAAGTTTGTGTTCATGCATATGGATATGCGTGGAGCTGCAAGTAGAAATCTTGAAGACTTGTACAGTATTTGTGGTAGATGCTGCTTGCCAATGATATGACACTTGTACTCGAGAGAGATTCAGAGTACATTTGCAGTGCTGATCTATGATGATGCAGTTAGATGTAGAGATCTTGAATGTGATTGGTGCATGGTCATGTGATTTTTGAGGTACATCCAATGAGGGAATGGCAGAGAGAGTGTACTGGAAATGGTAGAAGGGCTGTTCATGTTACGATATGTCCGCGGACATGGCGCTAGTTCCAGGACATGGGGAGTTACATCTGGGGATTTTTGGGTTCAGAAGTCATGCAAATGAGAATAAGCACTGAAAGGGATTGGTCAGGAAAGTTTGGTGGGTGTGTTGTGCCAGGAGAGATTTTTTGAGATACTCTTTTTGCTGAGAGAACAAAAGATAGCTATGGCTGTGTGTTTCAGAAAACAGATTGTTTGGATTTTAGGAGATTCGTGGATACATTGGTTGAAGGTGCATGCAGAAAGCTGTGGAGTAGCTGTAGATCTTGGATTCCCACATGTGGAAGTACACTGGCATGGAGTACGTGGAATGAAGTGGTTGGATTTGCTACCTCTCTGTGCTACTTTGGAGACAGAGCAACATCCAGACATAATTGTAATTCATTGTGGAGGGAACAGTTTAGGGCACGTGACTGGAATTCTTTTGCAATTTGCTATGAAAGAAGGACTGAGGAAGGTTATGGACATGTTTCCTAATTCGCAAGTGATATTTTCACGGATTGCGCAGAGACAAATGTGGCTTCGTTCTTCTTCATTTGGTCCACAAATGGAAAAAGCAAGGCACAATGTTAATAAGGCTGTTTGTGGCTTTCTAAGAGATTTTGGCATGTCTTCTTTTCACAATGAAAATATTATGTTTTGTAGTACATACATTTTTAGCAGAGATGGAGTCCATCTTACTTATGCTGGCAATCAGATTTTTCTGAGAAATGTACAAAATGCATTGCGACCTTTTTTGGAATTACAACAACGATTTTGAAGTAGATGTTAAGCATTTACAATTTTTGACTTACAAACACCACCCAAAGGCTCTTTTCAGAGCCACCACTTCTTTCCAGAGAAAATTACAATGTTTGTGATGGAGTAGTAACCCAATTTTTTTAATGTTCGCGAACTGTTCGCGGACTTCTAAAAAATACAAAGAGCCCTGCTTCATTTATTTTTACTTCTATTTTTTAACTGGGAAAGGCGGCTCTGAAAAGAGCCTTATTATTTTTTGATTTTTGTAATTTTGTATTTTTTTTGGTTTTTCAGACACGACACAGTAGGAGAGGAGGGTAAAGGAGGGTAAAGGGGGGGACACCAACCACAGGGATAAGAAAGGGCGAGCTGAGAGAGGAAGATGTAGAGTGGGTTTTATTTGGGTAGTGAGCAGGTCTTCTCGTGCTCTGAGACGATAGTCTCAAAAGCACTCCGAAGTCGCTCCCCCCTGCAGAGTACTGTGTCACAGTACATACATACAACTGTGACCCTCGAAAGGTAAGGGTCATCAGCATTCTGTGTGGCCTGTGAGGCAGCTTCAGAAAGACGCTGTGCCACAGAGGTGGTCCTTGTGGTGACAGGATCAGAAACAGAGAATGAAGTAGAGGAAATCAACCTGCTCCGTTCTTCGCAAGGTACAACCCTGCGAATAGCCCCAGAGTGAAATGACCTCATGTGTCGCTTCATAGTAGTGGTCCCAAAGCTGTAGTTACCGTGCTTCCCGCGACTGAGTATCATTTTGCACTCATTGCAGGTAACATGGTTCGCACGAGCCGTAGGACCATTCCCATGAATGGTAAATAACCGCCACACCCAAGACTCACGCCTAGTGCGGGTAGTAGGGATTTCCTCTACCTCATTCTCATCATCCTCTTCTTCCTCCTCCGCATCCTCACTCCTGTTCCCCTCTTCAGGCCCTTGGGGAGGTGGTGGTGGTGGAGGGGGTGGTGGTGGTGCTGAAGCAGGTGCAGCACCAAGTGGCAGTTCAGCAGCCAAGGATGCCATGTCGATGATGGTGTAGTCTGCAGGTGGCAGCAAAAATCACTGTGTTCTGAAGAATAGCCAGAAACACAATGGGAATAAGCTCTTGGGTGTGGTCTTTTATAGGGGTGCTTGTGCGCAGTCCGCGGACATGTGCACTGTGCGCGGACAGATCGAACACAAAAAAAGGATCGGAAAGTTTCAAAACGTATATAGAAAGTCAAGATTGCTATGTGGGACTTGTGGCATGGTGAGATTTTATTGAAAAATATTATGGATTAACTGAAAATGTACTTTTAAATTGTTCGGGGACACGAACAGTGTCCGCATTTCAGGACACACGATGAGCGTGGGCGCGGTCATATGATCTGTTTGCGAACTAGTCTGCGAAGGAAGCGCCTGTCCGCAGGACACCAAGTGCACGGAGATTGGTTAGCGAATGCGCATTGATGTCCTACGGACACTGTTCGGGTTCTGAAGTAATTAAAAGTGCGTCACTCGTGAAACGAATATTTCAGGACACCGCGTGTGTTCTTAGAACAGTTTAAACTTGGTAGCGAACAGTAAGGACAGATATAGTGTTCTTCAGGACACGTGTAATTTAGTTTATGTAGGAACATTTCAGGACACCAATTGTGTTCTTAGAACACTTTCAATTGGGTAGCGAACACTACGAACAGTTGTACTGTTGTTCATGACACATCATTTTCGTGTATTTAGGAACATTTCAGGACAGCAATTGTGTTCTTAGGACAGTTTTAAGTTGATAGCGAACATTAAGGACAGATATAGTGTTCTTTAGAACACTTTAATTTTTGTTTCTTTACGAACATTTCAGGACACCACGTGTGTTCTTAGAACAGTTTCAACTTGCTAGCGAACAGTACGAACAGGTGTGGTGTTCTTTAGGACACTTCCATTTTCGTTTATGTACGAGCATTTCAGAACACTCGCACTGTCCGCGGACACTTTTATTGTTTTTTTAAAAAAAACGGAAACTGTTCACAATACAATATAAAAATTAAACTTTATTTAACATATATTAATAATTTATGACAGAGAAGGTGAGGCAGAAACAGAAACAAAAACAGGAGAATTTGGGGTTTCAACATGATTGGTATTAGGTGAGGAAGGGATGGAAATCTCATCAAAACGTTTTGGATTATGGAGAGGGTTTGGGGATAATTGACTGGGATATGGTGAGGAGGGACAAGTACATGTGGGGCAATGGTATGACGTTTTTGTTTTAAAATGATCTTCAACAAAAGTTTTTAAATTATTAAAATTGGTCAACAGTAAATCAATTTTTTCTTTTATGTTGTGAAGCGTGTTTTCCATAACAGCTTCTTCAGAGGTAGTTTCTATTTTGTTATGCTCTGTATAAAAAAAATATATATATGTTAAATGTATACAAAATAATAATATTTAAATGGTTTATATTATGAAGTGTTTACCATTAGTTTCACTATCTTGTGACATTTCTTCATGTGGGAAATTGTCCTCTAGCCATTCCAGAGTACTAGACATTTCTGTGAGAAAAAAAAAGAAAAGATAATATATTTTTTAATCTAATACAGAAAGTTTATAAATATATGAGTAACATGAAGTACACTTACTATTTCTGGTAAGATAAGTCCTATGTATTCAGTGGGTCTGGTCTTGTTCTCAGTTCTGTTGTGTCTGTGAGGTAATTATGTTGGAAGCCAATTTATGTTCTTGTGGTATATTCCATTTCAGAACATATTGTATTTAAATGAATGGTTAGTGTGTTACATATATGGGTTACGTTTCTTATGTATTACTATATATAATGTGTTTGTGTGCTGCTTTTTGAATTTGTTAAATGTTCTTATATTATGATATAACAATCAAACATACCCCCCCCAAGTTTTTAGGTAGTGGTACTGTTCTCCGAACATGTCCGCGAACATTAAATAATTTCGCGGACATCAAGTTCATAAGAAGAGATCTAGTCAGTTCCATATGACATGTATATAAAGTGAAAGTCATTATTGTTAAGTTTTGCTACTAAAAACCTATGGAATTCCGTGAAAAAACTTTGTTAAAGGGACGTTATGGTTAAGTTGCGCTACTAAAAACCTATGAAATTCAGTGAAAAAAACTTTGTTAAAGGGACGTTATGGTTAAGTTGCGCTACTAAAAACCTATGAAATTCAGTGAAAAAAACTTTGTTAAAGGGACGTTATGGTTAAGTTGCGCTACTAAAAACCTATGAAATTCAGTGAAAAAACTTTGTTAAAGGGACGTTATGGTTCCAAGTAAAACCGAAAAACCCTTGAAATTCGCCAGTTATGGTAAGCTAAGCAACCATAACTCGCGCCACCACCGTGCTCTGCTAAGACTAACACCCAGGACATCAAAGATGACATCACAAATGTCATTGATGACATCACTGATGACATCACATGTGCATTTACCTTTCATGAAAAGTCTGTACAAGGGTTTCTTATTGTAATGTTAATTTTAAAAAAAGTGTCAATGATCATTGGAATAAATATCAAGGGCTATTTAGTCCATCCAGTATACTACGGTGCTCATGTAGCAACATAGGCATTGTGTGCAGCATACATGATGGAGGTGCAATATTCATAAGCTTGCCATGTTGAATAGAGAAATGATAACTGTTTTCTTATTAGACTTTTGCATACTGTGAAACATGTGATAAGTAGATAATAAAACACAAAGAGACAACACCACATACAAATATGAGTATATACAAGGAAATTGAAGTAGTAGCAAAAAGTGTTCATAACCTAACTGATTACCTTTATGCAGAGAAATGATTGCTCTGTTTCAAAGCTGCTACTTAACCTATATATATATATATCACATGATGTGCCTGGTCTCCAAGGAAAGTAGTGTGAATACAAGATATAAAAATATGAGCATATACAGGGAAAGTACAGTAATAAAAAAACAACTGAACTATCAGAAAGTGCTGACAACTCTACTGATTATTTTAATGCACAGAAAGAATTGCTGTCTTTCCAGCTTGTGTCTTCCCCTATGTATATGTTTCATATGATATGACTGGATCCTAAGGGAATTATTGTAAGAACATACTTGAAGGATAAGTCTACAAATATACTACGATTTCCACTTTTAATTCCTGACTGTTACTGAAGAAAACCATGTGGCCTAGATATGTCAGTAAAGGAAAAAAGGCGGAACCAGACATGTGATGTCATCAGTGATGTCATCAATGACATTTGTGATGTCATCTTTGATGTCCTGGGTGTTAGTCTTAGCAGAGCACGGTGGTGGCGCGAGTTATGGTTGCTTAGCTTACCATAACTGGCGAATTTCAAGGGTTTTTCGGTTTTACTTGGAACCATAACGTCCCTTTAACAAAGTTTTTTCACTGAATTTCATAGGTTTTTAGTAGCACAACTTAACCATAACGTCCCTTTAACAAAGTTTTTTTCACTGAATTTCATAGGTTTTTAGTAGCGCAACTTAACCATAACGTCCCTTTAACAAAGTTTTTTTCACTGAATTTCATAGGTTTTTAGTAGCGCAACTTAACCATAACGTCCCTTTAACAAAGTTTTTTTCACTGAATTTCATAGGTTTTTAGTAGCGCAACTTAACCATAACGTCCCTTTAACAAAGTTTTTTTCACTGAATTTCATAGGTTTTTAGTAGCGCAACTTAACCATAACGTCCCTTTAACAAAGTTTCTTCACGGATATATATATATATATATATATCTTAATTTCCATCCGATTTTTCATCCTGCCTTTTCATTCCTCACATGCTTCCTCTGCTCGACTTTCGTTTGGCTCTTCAATCAGTCATAAAGCTGGTATGGGATGCCAGCTTTTCAACTGATTGATGTGGACCCTTTTTTCTTCTGTCTGTTCTCCTTTTGGGATGCAGATCTTGTAGGCAACAAGTGATATTTTATGTACAATTTCAAAGGCACCACACCAAGACCGCTCCTTGGTCTGATTACTTTAAAAATTGTACAGGTAAACCTTGTCCCCTACTTCATACTCTTTCTTGGTGGGCTTTAGATTGTAATAGGTATTCATTCCTTCAGCCGACTTTTCCTTCAGCCGACTTTTCTAAATTCGCTGAGCATAAGCAAAAGCATGCTGGAGATTCTTTCTTAAATTTTCAATGTACTCATGAGTGGTGGATACATTTATCAGTGTCTGATCCTGAGTTCTGTAGAGCAGATGCCGAGGTAACAATTTTTTGTCCGGTCATAAACCCCAATGGGGAGATCTTTATTGCAGAAGATGCTGTAGACCTAATAGCTATCAGGACAAGCAGCGATGTCCCAACTGGGTCCAGAGTCTGCCACAAACGTTTTAAAGATACAATTGTTTTGTTTTATCTCTCTACCACCCTGCTTGAGGCCAAGAGGTAGGCAATGTGGAGTTTTCTTTTTACCCCTAGAATCTCTCACATCTTCGCCATCACCTCACTGCTGACATGGCTTCCTCTGTCTGACTCAATCATTTGCAAGAGGCCGAAACAAGAAAAGATGTTGTTGATCATTAGTGCCGCAGCTGTCTCTGCCTTACAATTTGGGTCTGGAAGACATTCTACCCACTTTGTGAACAAGCATGTCAGTGTCAACATGTACTTGTTTCCACTAGAGGAATGAATCACTGGCCTGATGAAATTGACTTGCAAATCTGATCAAGCCAGTGTCATTCCCCTTTTTTCTAGGGGAGCTCTGTGTGTGAGTGAACTGGGTTGAAATTAAGCACACACAAGACACCCCATTAGGTTGAAGTCCTGGCCCATGTGTGGTCAGTAGGCAACCTTGCGCAAGATTTCTAATGGTGTGTAAAACCCCTATGACCAGCAGTGGCCGTGTCATGGGTGTGGTTCAACATCAGGCTTTGGAATGAGGTAGCTTCCACCCACCAGTCACAGCTAGATAGGGCTCTCCATACCAACAAACCGCCCTGTATTCGTAAGATTTTGGAAAACTTCATCAACACCCAGAGATCCTCTTTACCGGTATAATCCGACTTTGTTAGAGGAAAACTCATGGGGTCTTCAATGTGCTGATTGAATTTTACAATGATTGGGTCCTATCTCTGTGCTGTGATCAAATCTGCTTTAGGGGTATCTTTACTTCACTTGGCAGTTGAGAGTTCACTATTCGCACACGTTTGAGACCAGTTGACAGTGGCAACTTGGATTTACCCCAGCAGGGATTCAATTTCTATGAAATCCCCCTGAAGGGCTCTGGTTTTAGCCAGCTGGTCAGCCAGGCCATTCCCAGTTTTATCTGGCCCCTCTTTTTTAGAATGACCTCTCATCTTCTTCCAAAAGATGCTCATCTCATTGCAGGTCACCAGATTGTCAGCTGACTATCAGTTTGGCATGCTTTAAGGGTTTATTGTTGGCACAAAGCATGCCACAATTCTTCGAGTTAATCAGGTGCTTCACGAAACTATTCCGGACATAATCAAAGTTAGTGATTATGAGTAGTTCATTAAGTTGGTGGTGCACTGCAGTGAGGATGGCTTGATGAACGGCCTTCAACTCTGCAACCTGACTGCTTCGGGCATTATTTTGTAACCGGCAGAGGGTTCTGGGGTATTATTCACCCAGAAATTCCCAATTCTAGCCACTAGTACTCTTTTCCCCCGTTATCAACATGGTAGGAGCGCCCATCCACATTAACTGTGGGTATCCCCTGACATGTGTCTTCTTCATAGACCTTGTGTGGGGATGTTAAGTATGCCTGCATGTTGAAATTGGTCATTAGACTTTCATTCTCGAGACAGTTTCCTTGAACGCAATCATGTAGGTCAGTTGGCTGGGATGGCCCTTTCGCCAGGGGACTCTTCTTGTTTTGGCCATATATGACCTCCACAGGAAAGAATTCTGGAATTACTAACGTTCCCCGCCCAAATTCTGTCACTTGGCAGGGGTTGGTGAGGAGTCTTGAAAATTATGTGCTCTGCTTGGATGAATGGGTGGTTGTTTTTCAATGCTCACACCATTGCCAGGAGTGCCTTCTCACAGTCATTGAATCTTTCCTCCACAGAGGACAAAGTCTTGGTCGCGTACAAGATTACTTTGTTGACCTTGTCATGCTTTTGATACAACACCTCTGTTAGGAAATACTGTCTCCAAGAAGAACTCCTTGTTCTTTATGGGGTAGGCCAAGCAAAGAACGTGGGAAAGGTGTGAAATGTGGACCCATTTGTTCAACTCCCTCACGTCTGCACATAGTCTCCATTGGCCGTTTGGTTTGAGTATCCTAAGTACCGGATTGTTGAAGGTACTGTAGATCAGTCGAATTATGCCATGGCATTCTAAGTTCTTAATAATCTCTATGAGTAAGTGCATGGACGCAAGCGGTAACCGGTATTGTTTCACAAATACTGGACTATAAATCACACAAGGGACTGTTCAGGGTTGCCGTGTGTGGGTTACCCATGTTCATTTTCACACCAAACAAAACCACACAGGAAAAATTATTTATAAAATGTTTGGATGCAACAGCATGTGTTGCTCTTTATTTCAATCTTGCCTAGCTCAGCCTGTTCGGTCCTTATCAAAAGGTGGCGGTACCGCTGGACATGTAGGATGACCCAAGGGGAGTCAAGGATACATGTGACAGGATGAGTTACAAATGGCTAAAAACACATGCTACAACTGAGTAGTAGCTTTGTGTCGTCTGCTAATCAAGTGAAAAATTAGGGTTTTATTAAGGATTCTATGATTAGCAGAAAAACAGTTTAAAAGCAAAGAACTAAACTAAAAAACAGGGTAATCTTGCAAAAGAAGGGGGAGTGGTAATCCTCTCATATGATGTTGTGTGCTACTCGTTAGAGTACCATTAGTGAGGGCACACTGCTGCATATACTCTTTGCAGTATGTGTGATTCCTTTTCAATTACTAGGGTTTCCCAGCAGAGTTTTTCTAACGGTATCTTTCTATCCGTGTCTTCACAGGAGGAGAAAGAAAGAACAACCCTTTGTTGTGATATTTTCCATTTCACTCAATACGGTTGTCATGTTGTATGCCGACCGGCTTCAGTGGTTTTGTGTTAATACACCACTTTCTTCAAGGCTAAAGTGTGCATCCTGATGCACACATCTCATTGTTTTAAAGCAGCATTGTCTGCAGAGTACAGTTGTCTGTCCACCCTTTACTTGGCTGTACTGTATCCTAAGAAGGGAGAGGTTGCAGCTGAGCAAGGCAAGATTTCACAAATACTGTAGCCATCTCGGGTTCCATGGGAATGGTAGTTGAATGAAAGGATGTGCATCCAAAGTCATATGAGTCCACTGAAAAGATATCTTGTAATTCCAGGAAGTCTTGTTTCTGCTTTTGTCTTTGCTCCTCGGTCTCACAGGCTTCAGCAAGATTGATCCTTTCCTCAACCATCTATTTGTAACCTGGAAAGATCTTGGGATTGGCCATGTCAGTGGTATCCTACAGTTGGGTGGTGAGATCTCTTTTAATAGTGCTCACCTGGAAAGTAGGCTCCAGGGATTCGAGCTAGTGCTCCATGACTCTGAAAACTACTGCGTCCCTCCTGATGTCACAAGTCACCTCTTGCACCCCGTAGGGGCAGGAAGAGTAAACCAAGAAATTCCCCCCATGCCTAATAAAAATCTTTTCTGGAGGAATACCATTGCTGATGTTAAAACACTCATTTGGGATTGGTCCCATGATTTCATTACCTAAATCAATCGAATAATATTGGGCATCAACCGCCATTTCAATAAAGGTGTCTGCGCCCAAAGTGATACTTTGAGGGTCACTGTTATCCACGAATATTCAAATGGTGTTGTGTTCTAGGTCCACTAGAGGTGTCAGATTGTAATACAAACCTTGTTTTTGGAGATGGGAATTTTAATTTAAATAGGTGTCCTGATGTTTGAGGTTCTGTTTTCAATTAATTTTGAGGAGAATTGTCCACCTGTCCTGGAATGATAACCTCTTCTTGCACTTAATGTTCAACAGCATAAGGCAGAAATTGAGCTAACTGGAATGCTTTTTTAGTGTTGTCAAAGCCCATGGGGTTACACCCCAGTCGTGACCAGGCTTTATCATTAATTAGGTCCAACTTGATTGTAACTCGGTTGAGAATGTCACTGCCCAAATAAAAGGTGGAAGGGACATCGCTCACGGCCCAACTATTATGCTATATGCTTTTGTGGCCAATGGACATTTTTAGCATACACCTGCTAGGCAGGAGATGTTTGGAATTTGGGGTTTCCAGACTCCCAGTTTGGGGGAAGTTTGATTTCAACATCCTTAGCAGCCACACTTTATTGCAGTTGTAAGCAGCTGGGATGCAAGCCAGGATTTCAGTTGGGGAGTCCTTTGTGAACGTTTCCCTACAACAAGCAAAAGGGTTTGCCTCCGGCCTACAGGAACTTTTCATTGAAACAAAGTGGCCTTTTCTTTTCAAATGTTCACCGGTATTTTGCATGTGAAGCATAATATACATTACCTTTTGTGCAACACACACCATGTCTTTTGCCCGGCATCTTTATGTTAGCAGGGATACAGTTTTCTCATGTCTTCCTTAAAACTGAAAACGCTCATGCAAAGTCATTTTGGTGTCAGTGTTTGAATATCCTGCTTTCCACGTGAAAGGGGCCTTTGCATTTCGTTTGCTACTGTGCATTTAAATGCTGCTTGGCACTTCCCTGTATTATTCACAGAAACCCCACAGTCTGTCTTAATAGGCCCATTTTGTAACGCTCACCTGGTATCCACGGGGACGTCACTCAGCCTGTTCTGACCTCTTACGACCTCGAACCCTTCCCTGGAGTCTACTCGACTGGAGACTGGGCCTGAAACACAGGATTGGTAGAGTTTAACTGGCAATTGTCTCTGTGTGCTTGAACCCCTTCTTCCCCGGGGTTCAACCCTTCCCTTTGATCCACAGCTCACCTTGTTTTCTTGGAAAGTGTGCTCTCTGTCCTGCTTTCAGCACAGGGGCGTGTTGATTGATGTAGGCTCGTTGCTGCCTAGTTACTTCACTGGAAAGAGTCCGACAGGTAAGTATAATGAGTCTTTTGAACAGTTCTCTAACTTCGTTCCTTTCCTCCATTAGACGATGGTCGGCGTCCGGGGATGGCGACGTGCTGCTGAGATGAGTAGCACTGAAGGTGAGTGAGAGCGTGATGCGCTATGCGATCCTTTCGTATTTGTATTGAACTGAGTTCTTTTTCTGTGTCTTTTAGGTGCTGCAACGTTTTTCAGCGTGGATGCCGGTTATGAAGAAGAAATGCGGTGAGTAAGCGCGGTATGCGGCGCCTCTAGATGTTTCCACGCTAACCTCGAGTGTCTTTTCCCTCTTGTAGTTAGATGAGAAGTTCCGGAGACACAGTTCCCCCAGAGCGGCTGGGATTCAGGTAAGCGTTTGAAGCTCGTACAGTCTTTAAAAATAAGCGAAGATTTGCTGAATGCTTACTAATGCCTTTTTTCTGTTCTTTTCCCATTTCCTTAGGAAGCAGCGGACCGGGATGGGAATGACACCGCCAAAGATGTCCGCAGAACAGAGGAAACGATGAATGATGGGCAGAAGCGCCGCAAGGTAAGGCTGTTCCTAACAGTGTTCTTGTTCTTTCAGGAGCTGAGCGCAGAAGAAAGATGCAGGCCTACTGGAGACCGATCCGAACACAGTGAGTGGCACGCTGCAGGTGCAGAAAACACAAAGCATGTTTCTCAGCCTGGGCGTGGCTTAAATAGTCTCTGGGTAGCCCAGGTGTCTCTGGGCTGAACCACACCCAAAAGACTAGACTGCACATGCAGTTCTGGGAACCGAAATATGTAGGGGCATCCATCTTGTCCCCATCAATGCACTACAAGTCCAATCCCCAATGTTATCCTATGGAAGTGAGTGAGTCTGGTGCCACAAGTGCCAAGTCTGACTCCAAGTGGGTCTTTGGAGGGATGGAGAGGCCCTTGAGGGCCATGTAGGTGATCGTGGCCTGGCTCCAGCCTGACATCTTGGAGGGCTGGGGACATGAGGGGCAGGAATCATGACACATTTGTATTCTGAAAGTTTTGTTATAAATACTGGCAGGTTCTTCTTTCATTGGGCCCTTTAGTACTGTTTGTTTGGGGCCTTTGATTACAACCCACATGATGATGCACTGGAAAGAATTGTGATGGGGATAAACCCTCGAAGTCTCAGGTGATGCAAGAAGGCGAATGTGATGACAGGATTGCTATGGTGAGTAGATGACAGGTTTCTGTTAAATAGAACGCCAGAATGTTGTACTTTGTAAGACCGGCAATTGCATTGGTCCAGTGAGGTTGGCGAGTCAATGGGAAGTGATACCAGGTTTCTACCAGCAAATCATTGTCTTTTTGTTCTGTCATTGTGTAGAGGAGCATTTGGACATGTCATCTCTAGCTCCCGTACCCTCACCCTCACCTCCATCATACTGGAACAGCAACAGAAGAACCCTATGTGAGACACCAGGTGTTATCGGATACTGCATCGAATGTATGAGACGATATGCGTTCAGACAACCGTATCGAATGTACACTTGCATTGAATTAGTGGAAGGATGTCGGCACGTACCATTGGATATCATGGAGCTATAAGTGAAATTTGATGAGGGATATCATAAAGGGGAGATACGAAGACATACTGAAAAGATATGAAAATACTTAAGAGTGATGATGTAACTGAAATGACAAGAGAAACATGTAACTAAAGGTGAGGAAATCATATATGCAAAGAAGAAAAAAAGTAACCTGCTGATTAATAAGTGTATATATGCAGAAACGGAAGGTAGATGAGCCATATAGGAGCTGTCTGCAGAAGAAAAAATAAGGTGGCTAAAGCGGCCATTACAGGAAAATGGATGCCAGACACTTATTAAATCCATTCAAGCTACCTCAGAGACAGATTGGGGCTGCAGAGTCAGGAGACGTTGGACTAAAGAGGAGTCTATTGGCTTGGGATCAAGGATGCTATTTTGAGAAATAATTGCAAGGCACAAGAGGAATTAACCAGGATAAGCTATGAATGAAGGGCATATTTCTTTGATTAATCAGAAGCGAAGACATCTGCACAAGCTAAGTATTGGACAATCAAAGATGCAGAAAGCCTTAGCGAGGTGGGGTGAGTATGTTTATAGATGCCAAGAAGGGTAATGGCACCCAGCACTATTGAATCAAAATAGCAGTAAATAGAAAGTTGAAACTGACAAATTCATGGTATCCTCACTTGTGATTCAGACGTCCAGAACAAGGGCTATTCATTAAGGTCAAATGAAGATAATGGTGTATTCACACTCCCTTAAATATCCCAGAACAGAGAGAAGGCATTGAGGTTAACTACAAAGATAAAGCCTTGGCATAAGGCCAGATGGATGAGAGATGGACTAATTGGGAAAGTGGGGAATAGTCTGACGTTACTCAAGGCACCTGGGGTCTGTTCTGTTTACGTGCTGCTAACGAGCCAAAAGTCCAAGGTTAGGAAGAGATGCCAACCAACAAGAGGGTCTATGTGGCAATATGCTATACAATGTTGTGTAGAGGAGCTGTATACCTCTACAGGAAATCCTGCCCCCCTTCCTCCCATATGTTGGAAACATGAGACTGTGCCGTGTTTGACACCAGCCATTGTGCCAATACTGCAGCTTGTTTTCAAAAGAAGATACCTGTTGAGACAACCTTACCGAATGTATCCTCGAAGTGATGACAACCTAGGGGAGGAACTCCCTGAAGGAACATGAGAAAGAGCATAGAAAATAAGTTAGTGATGTCATAATAAGTATGTACGACTTCCCGAGATACTGGGCCTCATTACAACCCTGGCATTGGACCATGGTGCTATTAGCACCATGGTCCATGCCGGATTCCGCCATGGTGGATGGCGGATTTACCTCCCCATTCCCATTTTTGGCCCATAGGGCTCAATGGGAATGGGCAAAGCGCTAATTACGGCACCGTAAATTACGGTGCCGTAATTAGCACCAAGGTCCCTTAGCGGGATGGACTTTAACACCTGCAAAAAGCAAAGTGGGAATCTGGCGTTAAGGGTTTAACGGCGCTGCAGCCTTTTACGGCGCCGTTAACCCCTTAACGCCAGGGTTGTAATGAGGCCCACTGACTGTATGTATAGATCCTAAAGAAACTAATGACGAAGTAAAGAATCAAGTGAACTTTTAAATACAATGAAGAAGATTACTCATGCACAAAGTGCTGTAGAAAATCAACCGTTCAATAAATGTAAAGACGCTGAAACACAAGGTAGACTAAGTCATCATAGAAGCTGGCTATACGTAGTGAAGAGAACGCAGGTGACGTCACCATTATATAGAAGATGGACATCAGTATCATGAATTTAGTAAACCAGGACCTATAAAGCGGGAAGGGAAAACTGTGTTGCAGCAAGAATAAGCAGGATCCTGGAGCTGCAAGACGAGGTTGTCTGGCCTCGAGTCAAGACTGAAGCAGCCAAGGTCAGCTATCTATTCTGGAAATTAGCGAATGTGCAGAGGATGAATCATCCCTTGTTAAGGTGCAAGAAAAGAACACCAAGAGTGACAAGTTTTATTCATTCAGAGCATTTAAAACCTACAAATGGACCAAATCGTGGTCTCCTGTCACATGAGTCAAGGATGAAAATAGAGTTCGAACTTGGAGTCCTAGCCACGATAGTGAGTGATCTCACTCCTGTGCATTCTCAAATACAAGAATACTTTGCAAGGCCAAGTACAAAGACAATCTTCAAGGCAGAAGGCATGGGCGATGAGAGATGCTGGGCTAATTGGGTGGGGAGGTAGTGTTATGCCCCATCTTGTTGCACCTGGGTCTGGGCTTATATGCTGCTAAATGAACTGAATGTTCCAGACATGGCACAAGCGTGCCACCTTCTAGTTTGAATACAAATGAGAAACTGTATCTAATGTTTCTGAAGATTACATGTTTTAGAGGTAGTTATATGTTGTCCACCTGATAGTGGGCAGCCAATTACAATCCTAGCTCCTATAGGAAAGTATAAGTAGATTTTCCCCTTAGCCAATCTCAACCCTTGGTAGGTTTTTCATTATTGCCACGTAGTATGATGTCACTTCTGATGTATTTTGTGTATAAAAGTCTTATTTTGTTTGGAGATCATTGAGAGAGAGAGCGTACGTCCGTAGATGTTTGTTGTAAACTCCCCGTTTCAGATAATTGTTAATAAAACAGTACTTTGCCATCTTCCTGAGTTGGTTTGGTTATTTGGACTCAGAATTATTCTGTAGGATCCCATCCATTACATCTGCACGTTCCTAATGGGCCCTAAGCTCAGTTGCAAGGCCAGCCCGCTGTTAATATTCTGCTATAATACGTATTTAGAGGTAGTGCGAGGCGTACCCACCAGATAAGGGGTAGCCAATGGTGTTACTAATATTTGGATATACTATGTATACATATGTTCCCCTAACCAATCCCTCCTCGCAATAGGTTTACCACGTAGGATGACATCATAGGTGACGTACATTGGGGTATAAAACCCTGGCATAAACAAGTTTGGGTGTGAGTGTGTGAAGGACTGACAATTGTTCGCCAGATGCTCCACATTATTTCATGCTATAATAAAGTAGTACTTTGCCATATTCTTTGAGTCGGTCCGGTTATTTGGGTCTTGACCTTTACTGGTAATTGCATTTAGTGCATGAGACGCTTCAAGGTGCTAAAGCACAGTTGAGGCAGAGGTCGTTTTGGTTCACCCATTTTAAGATGTGTGAGAGACAGTTCCTAATTAGAAAATTGCTGTAGCATAGCTCCGAGTCTGTGACATGGGACCGTATCTAATGCAGTTTGCAAATCTATAAAAGTTAAATAAATTGACTTTTTGGAGCAGAATAAATGTATATGACATCAACAAAAGCCTAAAAGACTGATAATAGACAATGCACTTGCTCGAAAACATGCGTGTAAAGGAGATAGTAACTCATTCAACTCACACCATGTTTCCAATCAGCCGAGGATCACCTTTAAAAATATCCTCCCTAATGAATCCAGCAATGATATTGGGCAGTAGTTCACGGGGAGATAGTGGGCACCTTTATTATAGATCGGAGCGATATTTCCCCCCTACCAGCTACATGGGACCACCCCTAGAGAAACAAGCTCCTTGAAAAATGTCATTTAAAACAGACCGCATATCTCCGGATCATCTTTAAAAATGTCACCTGAACTAAAGTCTGTGCTGGTGCTTTACCCTCCTTTGTGAGATCACAGTTGGCAGAAGCACTGCTCTAGTAAAAGATTAAATTCTGACTTCACGTGGATTCATTTGCAGTGTGTCATCATTACCAGTTTGTTGCATATCCATCTAATTAACAGAGGGAATGAACTGGTTTTACCCACTGTCTCTCCGTTATGTTATTCTCTGCTAAGGGGATTTCCTTTGAGTCTCTCTTAGTCACAGTTGGCCAGAAATCCTGCTTTGGCTCAAATTGAAGGCTTTCTTTGCGGCTAGCATAGCCCTTGGCTACACTCCTCTTTTTTCCTCACCACTAGATCCTTCTATACAGAAGCAGTTATGTCAATGTGCATGCTAATTCGATTTTCAGTACCAGTATATCAGGAGATGTAGCGTTGAAACCATGGCAATGCGCATTTAGCACTATGGCAACCTCGAATAACAAGCCCCACTATTTTTTACTGTAATACAGTAAGCCTGTTAGCCTGCAAAATGTTTGAGTTCCAACACCAAAGTTTCCTGGATGCAGATAATATTCTGTCTATTATGAATATAATGTCTATTCATTCCTGTCGATCTTCCAACTAGATGGTTAATCCACAAATATTCACAGAAACGAAATAAATCTCAAATTTGCTACTCACAGGGCCTCATCACACCGACGGCGGTGGACCAAGGTGCTAATAGCACCTTGGTCCATGCCGGTAAAATACCGGCACCGCCTTGGAGGAAAGGGGAATTACCGCCCTGTTCCAAGGTTGGTGGGGCGGTAATTCCCCCTTCCCCTTCCCCATTCCCATTTTTGCCCCATAGGGCATAATGGGAATGGGGAAGGTGCTAATTACGGCACCGCAAATTGCGGTACCGTAATTAGCTCCCTGGTCCCTTTGCGGGTTGGTTTTTAACGCCTGCAAAAAGCAGGCGTTAAAGTCTCCAACCCGCAAAGGGACCTCGTAATCAGGCGGTAAGGGTTAACGGTCACCGGTACCATTAACGGTGACCGTTAACCCTTACCGCCGTCCGTGTCATGAGGCCCACAGATTTACTGCTATCCGGAAACTCAAAATGATGAATCCAGTTTACTTCCTTCATGGCAAAGGGCAGGGCATGTCAATAAGATTGTGCAATGGTGTAGCTATAGTTTGAGCTATAAAGTGTGTACCATTTAGCCTATGCAACGGTATCAACACGCTTGCTACTATGGTCCAGTGCAGAGGATTTATTTCCCTTCAAGGAAAAGCCCCCTTGTGTGTTGTCGTTTTTGGTCTGTTTAGGGAGAGCTTCAGGCTCTCTCAGTAGAGGTCGGGATTGTGGGTTCATCAATATTGCACCGCTGGGTCCCACCAGGGTTTTAGCCATGGGATACGCTTCCAGGATTAGCCTGCCATGATTAATTAGTGCTGTGGGAGGATGCCTGATCATCACGACTGGGCTGTGCTGTGTCACTAATTGTCCTCGGACGTGATGGGGACAGGGGTGGGGTGACCAGGGGATCCTGTATATACTACTCCTCGGACCAACATGCACTACTGACTCATAGTGGCACATGGCTCCCTCGGTTTCTACCTTGCCGATACCCAGAAGCTGGCAGGGGAATTCCTCACGCTTCCCTTATGATGACAAAGTCAGGCATGTGATGGCATTAATGGGCTTTTTAGGCTGCACACAGACATATGACAGCCAAAACATATTTGGCATCATTACGACCCTGGCACTAAGGGGTTAACAGCGGCGTAAAAGGCTGCAGCGCCGTTAACCCCTTAGCGCCTAATTACAAGGTCCCTTTGCGGCTCCCGACCTTAACGGCTGGTCTGGACCAGCCGTTAAAGTAGGGACCCGCAAAGGGACCTTGAAGATAATTACAGTACCGCAATTTGCGGTACCGTAATTACCACCTTCCCCATCCCCATTGAGCCCTATGTGGCAAAAATGGGAATGGGGAAGGGCCAATGGTGCATGGGGAATTACCGCCCCCCCAACCTTGGAATGGGGTGGTAATTCCCCATTGCACCATGGCGGACTCGTTACAATACCGGCAGCAACCATGGTGCTAATAGCGCCATTGGTTACCGCCGGTGTTGTAATGAGGGCCATTGGCTTGTCCAATGCTTATTTTTCTTGCAGTATATCCAAGCTTCATATCCAGGTCCTCAATTGTGCCGTGGAGATTGGCCAATCCCTCCTCATTTGGGTATTCAAATTGGCCTGTATCTTGACAGGAACTGCTGTCACTTGAACCAACTGCTGCCAATCAGGCAACATTTCTGGCTAAATAAACTCAACAATACTACACCAATCAATGTTGCTAAATTGTAAACAGCATTGAGCAAAAAGAAGTCAATTTCACATATCATTGGCTACATTTGGTTTGGTGTCCTCGGGTTCTTGAGGCCGTGGAAATCAGCTTGGTAGCTGCAGTTGTTACATTATTGGTTGTTTTTTTCCATTCTATTGCGAGAAAAAGACATGTATGGTGCTGATTTACTTTGTTGTTAGTGTAAAAAGTAAAGAAAGAAATACTAAGCACAAAGTCTTTGGCTCTTTCCATAAAATCCGCATTTACTAGCCCTTGTACTTTTCTTTCCACAGTCTATAATCTTATTGTCAGTGCTAAATCGAGAACCCTGCTTTTAGATTTTGCAATGGTGTGTTGCGCTCGATTTTTCACTCGTCCTTCCACTCTCACAGACCACTATATGATTGGGAAATGATATTTAACTCAACAATCATTCATTCATCAACTGCAAGTCAAACAGGGTAACCTGCAATCTTACATCAAGGGGGCCTGCCCCAGATACCCATTACCCCCATATCCCTAATACTATAATGTGCAGGCTTTAGCAACTAGGGCAGGGAGGTGTTCCATTTTGTTCTCCAGACGTTTTGTACTATGAACCCTCGCCACACCATTGGTTATGTTCCCTAAGGATGATGGGAGTTGTAGTGCAAAACATTTGGAAAAGTAGGGGTTGTGGACCTCTGGAAAATGGCCTCCAAAATGATAAGTTGAAAACGAGGTTTTGTTTGTTGCATAAAATGAAGCATTCGTTTAATTGCAAGCACCTATGCACAGAGTGGACTGTACCACTTTGTCAACACTACACTTGACAAAGGAGCTGGCATATGACGAGCCAAGTACTATGGGATGTCTGTTCTGTTACTTGCGATGACATTCCACCTGGTGTCGTTGTTTTGGTCACCAAGCCTATCACGAGCACTGCACTTTTCCGCTTCTGGCAGCTTCTCTGCTCCCAAGACAGTTTATCAAAATAGAATGAACGAGTCAGAATAACAACTAGAAATCACCGCAGGAAGCGTTGTAGAGAACAGATAACAAGCAGAACAGCAGGACACAGGTTTCAACTCTTGAGAACGACTTCCACGCCAGACAGTTCTCCATTGATACCTCGTGATTTAACTTCAGACGAAAGTTGCTCTGAATGCACATTTCGCATTTATTTTTCCCCTGTTGCTAACATGAACAGTCTGCATTATATCAGCAACACATCATGCAAACAGTCCTGGTGCCAGATTACAGACACCTTGCACTTGTACAAGTCCAAGTTGCACCCTATTAGCACTAGGGCAGTTTGCCTGGCAAAATAAATTGAATGTGCATGTTTTTGCACTTTGCCCTAGTGCTTATACTATGCAAAATTGCAATTGTCATAGTGCAAATGTTTTCTAGTATGGCTCCAATATTTTTTGCACTAGGCTAAACTTTGCTCTAGTGCTAATATGGTGCAACTTTGTACTTGCACAGATAAATGATTCTACCTTTGACAAATCCCACTTGATCTGGATTGATTCACTTATAAGTAAAGGATTCGATTCTATTGGCTAATATTTTACAATTTGAATTAATTAATGAAATTGGCCTGTAATTCTTGGGCAATTCATTATCTTTATTTTGTTTGGAAAAAAGGATTAGAAGGGCTTCTGTAAAGGAACCTTGTGATTTATCAACCTTAGGAAATAATTTGTAGAGTGATTCAAGCTTAGGTGAAAGGGTAGAAGAGAAATGTGTGAAGAAACCCATAGAAAACCTGTCAGGTCCCAGGGTTTTACCTTTTTTAAGATCCTTAATTGCTCTTTTGATTTCATTAATATGAATGGGACCATCTAGGCTACTTAGATCAATATTAATGGGGTGGTTGCACTTCAAATGAACAATACATTTGTTGAAGTTAAGATTAATGTGAGTGTGGTCAGAGGAGTATAATCTTTCACATAATTTAGTAAAGACATCCAGGATGTCTGTATCAGATGTTACTGTTTCACCTGTATCAATTTTAATAGCAGATATACTGTATCCTTCCATCTTGATTTTAAGATTTGAGGCCAGGGCTTTACCTGCTTTATTAAATGTTTGATACATTTTGGATTTGAATTTCAGAAACACGCCACATATATATTCATTATACTATTTGTTAATAGAGAAATAGAGGGTTAGAATTTGTTTTAGCAAGTCATCACTTGCCAAGGCACTATACCTTTTCTCCAGAACCCGTAATTTGTTATATAGGGTGTCTAAGGCTTCCTAGCCTCCCTCCTTCTTTTAGCAACAAATGAAATGATATGTCCCTTAGGCCTGTTTATAGACATGTTCACACAAAAAGATTAGGCAACACGCATCTGTATTAAATGCTACTAGCAGCCGACAAAAAGACCCAAGACAAGGTCCAGTTGATAAAACCAAACCCAAAGATTACTGTGGTGTGGACTCAAGTCTATTCGTGAAAAATAGAACGAGGCTGTGGCAGAAGACAGAAGGATAGAGCGAAACAAGAGTACTATCCCTGCCTACTGTGCACTCTCAGCTAGGTTGCGGTGTTGCAACGCCTATCTAATAGTGACAGAATAAGAATGAAATTACCAACTTCTATGGTGTGTAATACATTCAACCTTGTGAGTCCCAGACCACTCTCCTCCAGATTGACTATAATCGGAAGAGACTACCAGTAAAAAAGGGAAGAAAAAGAAGCACACCCAGGAAGGTAAAGAGGATCAATTCTTCCTCTTTAGGGGCTCATGTGGCATCTAATGGGATAGACAATTCTTTAATAACCCATTGATTGTCACACTGACCCTAGGTTGCTCGGGTTAAAATGACACAGACAAGAGAAATAGGATGGATTCCTATTCCAACAACAGACAAAGACAATACAGTCACCACTTTCCATATGGAATCGATTTTTTACTAACGGAAAGTGGGATAATGCAAAATGGTTTGCTCAAGCTAAAATATAGGTAAATTGATGCCTTTTTAGATGTAACAAACACCATCGACCGGTTTCAGTGGCCTAACTTTAATAAAACCACATTCATCAGGACAGTCTAAGCTTCCTCACAAGCTGGTATATTTCATGACTCAAAAACCAGTCTATGAGAAAAAGGTAAAAAAACAGTAGATGGCATAGTACATTACCACCTTGCCGTTGGTGTCATGGGACTGGAACAGTCTGGGAAAGAACTTGCAAACCACGTTCATGGCGTTGGGTTTAATCTGTGAGGTACCCGCTGAATGTGGTGTGTGCGAAGAAATCCATAGAAAACCTGTCAGGTCCCAGGGTTTTACCTTTTTTAAGATCCTTAATTGCTCTTTTGATTTCATTATTATGAATGGGACCATCTAGGCTACTTAGATCAATATTAATAGGGTGGTTGCACTTCAATTGAACAATACATTTGTTGAAGTTAAGATTAATGTGAGTGTGGTCAGAGGAGTATAATCTTTCACATAATTTAGTAAAGACATCCAGGATGTCTGTATCAGATGTTACTGTTTCGCCTGTATCATTTTTAATAGCAGATATACTGTATCCTTCCATCTTGATTTTAAGATTTGAGGCCAGGGCTTTACCTGCTTTATTAAATGTTTGATACATTTTGGATTTGAATTTCAGAAACACGCCACATATTTATTCAATATACTATTTGTAGGGTTGGGTTTAATGTGTGAGGTACCCGCTGAACGTGGTTTGCAAGTTCTTTCCCAGACTGTTCCAGTCCCATGACACCAACGGCAAGGTGGTAATGTACTATGTATGCCATCTACCTTTTTTTACCTTTTTCTCACCATCTGCCTGACTAGCAAGTACATCACCTACCCAGAATCTCTTCAGTTTCATGGATTCCTGTAATGAAAGATGTGTTCAACAGGCAATAGTTGGTTTGAATCTATTGATGTGTGCAAGAACTCTTTGACTCTTAATTGAGCTGTTGAGACCCGTAACATTCCATGTCATACATTTAAGAGTGATCTATTAAAAGGAAATTATGGTAGTAATATAAACAAAAGATAAGATATTTAAGAGCTAACTATAGTCAAAAAGTGTTGCCCTAAACCAAGGGTTAACATATTTCAAGATAAAGGTAGTGATCCAATAGTTGCAGTTAAACAATAAAAGTGAGTATAAAAGGCAAAAAGAAAATAAGAAAAGGAAAAATGAAAAAAAGAAAAAGACCAACATTGCAACTTCTGAGAGCAGGGTGTCATCGAGCAAAAGCTTGTAGTTTGATGATACTTGAGAAGATCCCACCCAATGAACATGAGAAACTGAGAAAGAGCAAAAACAAAAGGCTCATAAATCAGAGTCACAATGCCAAACGACATACGGGAGAGCAGGCGCATTCCACATGAGGCAAAACAGCGAGCAAAATTCAGAGAAAAACGAAAGTCTGCTCCAAAGTACAAAAATAAAAATATTTACATTATCAGTACCAGAGGCAAGGTTAATTAGATAACGTTTTCGTGAAGTAGAATGTAAAGCAGGATCTGATGAGATGGTGAAGAGAATCATGTGTGATTGGAATTGCCTGTGTCCATCAATCCTATTTTCTGCAGTTTTATGAAGTTCTTTAATGCCGTTGGGACATTGAATGAAGACGTCTTGCCATTGTTAGTGACCTTAAAGGTGCATGGGTGGATCAAACCATACCTTGTATTTAGTTGTTTGAGTGCAGGTCAAAATGAGAGTAGTTCTTTACTTCGTTGAGCAGCAATTTTGGAGACATCCTATGTGATAAAAATCCTGTGTCCATTCCATATTAGATGATCCATTCCTTTAGCTTTCTGCTGAATCAATTGTAGTTGGGTGTTTTCCAAAAGCAAGAAAACAATTGTTCTCTGCATATTTTTATTATATGACTCTACCCTTCTATGCCAAATTATGTGTGTCCTTTGAATATTGAGAGAAATATGCGGTTGAAGATTGAAAATATTCGGAAGGGTTTTCTTGAGAAATAGAGTTACGTCGTCCCCTTCCGCTCCTTCTGGAAATCCAAAAATGCAGAGATTATTTCAGCGATTTCTATTTTCTAGGTCTTCATTTTGTTTCTGAAGGTTAAGCATAGATTGTTCCATATGGGCTACTCTTCTGGTAACATCTTCCAGTGTGCCAACTCTTCTTTCTACTTCTTTGATTCTGTTCTCAAAATGTATCCATCTTTCATCCAATTATTGGACTTTGGAGTTCGTACTCTCCATAAAGGACTTGAGTGCTTGAATTTCCTTTAGAATAGTCTCCATGGTTGATTACAATATAGTTTGATTAGGAGGAGAGCCACATTTAGGCCTTTTTAGGGTGGCTGCTGGTGTTTCTTTAGTAGCAGAAACCTTTGTTCAGGTTTTTTGTGAGGGCATTTTGAGAGATGGATTGGAGCCACAAGGGGAGTCTTAATAATACAGCAGGGGTGTCAGAATCCTTTCTTCTCAGATTATAATAAGGTATTGGACTCAATAGAGATTATTTAAACTGCGCATTGTTAAAAATACATTTGTAGGAAGGTTCCATTAATCCAGCTTCACTTCAATAATGAGCAGACATGGTAGAGGTAGACTAATAACTGTCACCCATCCACAGGAATAGTTAGCTGTGTCTTTTTAACAAACAGATTGGTTTCATAGGTCATTTATTTAATAAGCAACATAGATGGCTCATAATGAGGGATAGATTTGACTGCTTATTGCTAAGGGGAAACACTGAAAAGTGGTCAGGATACCCAAATGATCCCAGCTGCCCAGTGTGTGGGGCGCAAAGAGAGGATGTGAAACATTTTGTATTATTCTGCCCTGGGTATGGGGACATCAGAAAACATAATATCTTGCAGATTATCAAACTCACTGATATTCGCTGCTACAGGCCCACTTTGTTGTTACTTTTGACGGCGGAATAAGAATTTACTGCCTGGGGCCTTTTGTCCTATTTGAAAAGTGCTATGTATAGAAGAAAGGGAATATTAAAGCAATAGAATTTGTTTTATCACTCTGAGATTTATGGTTTTAAATGTTTTTGTCTAAAGGTATTGAACTTGGTATTGTAATTGCTTGATCTAGGTGCTGTATTTTAATGCTTTTTATGCTTTGCATTTTCTATGCTTGATGGATGTTTTGTATATCTGAATACACATAATGAATTGAATTGAATAAGCAGTTGTGGGATGATAATATCTGTTTGTTGTTGATATCAACTTTAAGCAGATGTCAAAAATTGCTTAATTATGCCTCTTTAATTATTGTCAGTTTGTATACATATTTACTTCAAATAAAGCAGAGCAAAGCAGCAGCCCATAGAATACGTTTTACAGTGCCTTAAAAGCAAGATTTGTTGTGGAAGGGCTATTGTGCATGTTGCAGCTAATAAAATGGGAAACTTTGCTACTTCATAATGGAGAGGCGCCACAACCTTTCAGTTCATAAAGGTTCTTGGACAAGAAAAAAAGATTATATAAGCCAATTGATAAAGTCTGTTCACTGTGTAACTATAGACTTTGAAAGTGGCTGCCTGTGTTTTGAAGGAACGTCGTTCCTTGATGAAGAAAGGAGACTACGTCGGACTCCCGACATGATCCTACGTAAGGTCAGGGAGCACCCTAGAGGCAGAAGTGTGATGTGAGTGAGGGTTAGGTTGAGAGCAAGATGTATTTTGAATCCCCTCTGGCTTGATATATTTATGACGGAGCAGGAGCTCCGGATTAAGCTGACATCCCGCAGCACGCGAAACCACGCCCCCCCAAGTATTTATTTCTACAGAATGGAAATGCAGTCGCAAAGAAATGTGCTGAAGCACAACATTCTGAGGTCTGTGAGCACGTGCAGTACATTATATGCACAAAAAACGTCACTAATGATGCCATCATTTACAGTACAATTATACCATCCCAATTGTATGGGCACTACACATATAGGGCCTGGTCCATATGGGATGCCAGGCCATTGGTCCATCTTCATCTGTCCATCTCCATCCACATGGGTGCTGCTGGGCTCGTCATCCGGAGTGAAAATGGTCTACCAGTTAAATGGCTATTATCATAAACAATGTTATTTTACGTATTTAATGAGCACCTGGCAGATGTATCTATGGGCTCGAGGGAATTTCTGAGGTCACCCTAACTCACATGCTTCACTCATCCCAGACAGATCAGCAACTCCCAAGTTCCTGCATCTTTGTTTTAGGGTATGATTTGGATGCTGCCCTGCACTGCGCTGCACAAATCACGTGACCCATTTCTGAAGGTGTGATAGCCCTGCCTTCTGATCTTAGTGATCGATTGAGGGGTGTAAATGTTTGTGGTCTGGGTTTGGACAGTGCTATAGCATGGGGGGTCATGGGATGAAAGCATGGCAAAGCAGTATTTCTCATGTGGGGATCGTTGGGGGCAGGTGAGCCTGGCTATCTGTCCTGTGGGATGGTACTGCCAAGAGGCTTGCTGCTCCATTCTCATGACCTTGCAGGGGGCATTCTTTCCTGAGCGTGAGGGCATGTAACTTTCTGAACAATGAAGGAGGTTGTGGATATGGGATATGGTTGGGGTGACGTTCACGCTCATGCAAAGGGCCTAATGCTAATACACAAAATGCTGTTTGCCGCGGTTGGGCCTACCTTCTGAGATGGCTGCTATTTGCCAAGATGGCGTTTGTCCCCATGTCTACCGTATAGCCTGTACTACAAGCACTAAGGTGGTCACTCGCTCTCCATTATGTGCACCCCCTGCTCCCTGGGTGTGCTCTCTTAGCGTTTATTTCTCATTCGGTATCACCTGGGGGGGTGGGGAGACATCTCTTCTTCCCAATATTCCCCTCTTTCATTAATCCTACATTAGCAAACTCCCATGCAGTGTCAGTATCTGATAAATTCCAGTATATGTTCTTCTCCCCCCTTTTCATGCTCTCCAACCATTCAGATTTCCAGAAATGGTGGGGACCCGTCCTTGGGAACCTATGCTCTACAGATGTCTCACAAGCTTGGCCAGATTGGGTATGTTCTTCTGGGGTACCTGTCAGGTAAATACACCCCCCATCCCTTGCTAAATCAACCCAATGTTCGGAATAGTTCTCCTCTGGGTCAGGTTGGGGTGTGGTGATTGTGAATCGACGCTGTTAGGGATGGTAAATCTCTACCATACAGGGTTTGTTTGGGTGATTTGGGCGATCGAGACCATCATCATTGTGCTACTGGGCACTGCTTTGGCACAAAATCGAGTCCCATCTGGCATGTGCAAAAAATGACCACAATAAAGACAATGGCCCTCATTACGACCCTGGCGGAGTGGGTTTACGCCAGCGGTATTCGCGGCGGACCCGTCCGCCCTACTACGAGTTCCCGTAGCGCCATGGAGCCGTTTTCCGCCTGGTTTTTCCGGGCAGAGAAATCCATGGCGCTACGGGACCTTGTTGTTAATTACGCCACCGTATTTTATGGTGGCGTAATTAACGCCTTCCCCACTCCCATTATACCCTATGGGGCAAAAATGGGAATGGGGAAGGGTAAAATGGGGAATGGGGATTTACCGCCCCGCCAAGGTCGGAATGGGGCGGTAAATCCGCCAACCCCCATGGCGGTATCGGCAGCTTTCCGCCGTGCTCCATGGTGCATATTGCACCACGATCTCCGCCAGGGTCGTAATGAGGGCCAATGACAGGTATCAGCATCTTTAAAATTGCTCCCAGCCAGGATGCAGCCCAAGAAAAAGTCAGATCAAACCAGTCTTCATTTTGTATTCCAGTTTCTTTCTTCATGAGCACTCCTAGGTTGTGTACAGCTTCAATTATGTGTCACAGTGAGCTGTTGTCGGCATCTTCAGGAGGCACAATTGTGCAGCAGGAATCACCAATTTTCTTCCACCTGCCTCCTTCCATTGCAGTAAGCATATGCAGGACATGCCGATTCTGCATCATCATCAGCCTTAGAGAGTGGAGTTCCACTTTTATGATGTTGATCCCTTGTTAAGTGTCGTTGGCTAGCTGTATCAGTTCTCAGTGGACAATCTGCAGCCATTTATCATTGGCCGCAGTTTGCACACTGGGCAATAAGACAAAAAGTCTCTGCTTCGCTAAAGAGCCGGTATTCATCTGGTATTTCACTGAACAAGGTTGCTGAGTACTGCAACAGATAATTCACCCTCTTATTCCGTCTTGGGTTTTTGTACTTTTCTTTCTCTGGGAGGAGTTCTAACTGTGGTGCTGGCAATGGGTTTCTTGTTTCCTTTTCAGGAACTGGCAAGGGGTAGGGGGAAAAGGTTTATGTTGACCCCCCTCCAAATGTACTTCTGGGATTGCAAGCAGGGCTGAGTGTAGAGTAGCCAGGGAACAATAGGCCCTCCATGGTGGTGGGAGGTGCAAGTACATTTGTTGGCCACACACCCAGTAGTAATCCATTACTGCAGCTGTGCCTTTCTTGAGATCAGGAATGAGCAAGGTCTTATTGCAATGTTCATTGCCCCCTACAAACATTGTTCCAACACTATAAAAGCAAAGTCTGTATGTTTCTTCTCTGTGCACTTTCACTGGTTTCTTCATTGCGTCAATCCATGTTCATTTTGTGATATGTTCAGTCCAGAGCGGTGCACATGCTGCTTCCACCAAGTCCAGAACCCCTTCTTCATACCCTATTAGACATTCTGCCATGCAGCTCATGTTGTTTCTTGCCATTTGTTGTTTATGTATTTCAAGCCCTGTATCACCAGGTAAGGTAGACATTGGATTCTCTTTGGATTGTTGTTTTACTGCAGCTGGTCTGGATCAACAAGTTTGAGTTGTACGTCATGTGCCTGGAAATTGCCCCTGGGCCTGCATAGCACAGGATATACAAGGCATTGGGCCTCGAGAATTGGTACTTCTTGTGGCACTAGGACCTTGGGTGCCCCTGACACATGTGGTATAAATGAACACATAAAAAAACTTCCATTCACTCTATTTCTTCCTACCGCACTCTTATCTGTATGCCAACTATTAGAAAGTTCAGGGTGACATACATCTTCTATTTCTATGGTGTCAAGACCTGCCCCATGATAGGAGTCATATTTCACCCTTCGTGCTTGTCTCTTTGTACATTTGGGTACACCTATGTATCTGTTAATAACATTAATAATATTATTTACATCAATAAGGTTGGTGTTATACAGGACATTATGAGATTTGGGAAACAGTAGGGACCTGGCAATATGTTCTAAATTCCAGTTTGAGGGGGTGGGGCAGATTTGTTGACATTTTGATGCATGGAGTTGGTCTTTGGGAATGTACAAATTTAGTTTAATTTGCAGGATGTTCATTTTCATTTACTTCTGCAAATGAAATATTATTTACAATAGTGTTATTATATCCCCCGATTCTCTTTCCAACCCCCCTCTATTTTATATTACCATCTAATATACAAGAAGCCCCTAAGTAAATCCCTAAAATAAACATTGAAATTGCAAACATACCTGCGATGTAATGCATTGCACACACATAAGAATAAGAAAACCTAGACATAATGCTATACTCATAATGCATTGGTTCCATCATTTCCATGAATCAGAAAGCCAAAATGTATGCACAAATAAGAGAGAGAGGAAGAGAGAGGAAGAGAAAGAGCAAAAGAGAGAGGGATAGAGAGAGAGAGAGAGAGAGAGAGAGAGAGAGAGAGAGAGAGAGACAAGCGCTAGGAAGCGCCTGCTTATGTAAACTTAAAGTGGTTAGCAGCTGTGCATGTGCACGGGTTTGGGGAGGGTGCAGAACTTAAATCTGAACTATGGCAGCAGGAAAGGAAATGAGGTAGATGCACACTGCCAGTTCTTTAAAGTGCTGGTGCAACATCTGAAGGTGCCTTCTAAACATTGGATAACTGGATTCAATACCGGAGGCCATTCACTTTTACAGCAAGAGGAGTGGAAAAAAACCACTTCAAACAGTTCATTGAATCTGGGGCTGTTCCACCTGTGGACAAAGACTGCATGCAGACAAATTCTCCTGGCAGCAGTGCTTGAGGTTGGGAGTCAGTTGTGCAGTCAACTGTGTCACCTGGAGTATCTTCTGCGCCGGGCAGTGCAATCTGTCATGAAAACCATCTGATTGCATGTCTTAGGGTTGTTAAATAGTCTTTGATTTTGTCTACTAGAACAGCTGCTGTCCTGTGCACATCTGACGTTCTCCTAATGGGAGATATTGGTGTTTGCATGCGACGACGAGTTACCACCTCATGGGGTTATAACTGGTGGTCCTTGTTGGGCTGTGTGCGCAAACTGAACAGAGCTAAGGGTAAGCAATGCACCCAGTTTTTTTTCAACATGGTGCAAAGCATAGACAGCTTACTTTTAGTAGTCTGTTGATCCGTTCCTCAACCCTGTTGGCCTGGGGGTGATAAATTGTACACATTCAGTTTCTAATGCCAAGTAGTGTAGTTATCTCTTTAAATAACTCATTGCATAAGTATGTGCCGTTATCTGATCTTAATATGTCACACACGCCCCACCAAAAAGTTAGCCTTGCATTTGGCATCTGGATGTGCACACAGACCAGCATCCACCCAATGTGAGAAGTGGCAGATAACTATCAAATATTGGGGCCTGCTGCAACTTTCCCTCATGTCCATGTAGTCTATATGCAATTTGCGGAACAGCCCAGTGAGGCAGGGCAAAGTGCCCCTCAGTGTCCCCAACATCATGCCTGTGCTGACACTTTGACACGTGGTGCATCTAACAACCATGCTTGTGAATTGCTCCTGAATGTTTGGTACAAACCAATATCCTTCTATGTCAGCAGCAGTGTAATGTTTGAAGCTGTGAAAGGGATGATGGAGCTGATCAAATTCTGTTACCAATAGTAGTCTGTGTGGCATTACCACCTGTCCTGTGCATTCCTGACTCCACAATAGATCTGTAGGGGATTGTGTGCACCCTCTTTTTACCCACAATTGTTTTCCTCGTCTGATGGTCTTCTTGCAATTCAACTATTTGCGCCATGGGTAAGGCATTGTAGGGGACAGAGAGTTGGTCAGTGGCAGGTGTCTTAAGAACATATGCAGCTAAAGTGGGGACTGGGATGAATGCGGCTAGTTTGGCCACAGTGTCTGCGGCAGCATTTCCGAGTGACACGTAGGGGCTGATTCATGGAACAAACGTTTGCCGAAAATCCCAGCGGAAGCAGGCGCAAGGTGGTGCAAGCATGAGAAAGCAAGTGCACGTGCACGCATGTGATTCAAGGAAAGTGCGGCGCTTGTTTCCCACTGGTTGTGCGCCAAATCCGTGCATGGCGCACGCGGCACACACGTCTTTGGCGTGTGCCAAACGGCACGTGCTACGTGCAAACGGCGTGTGCTACGTGCACAGCAAAAGCGCACATAGTGCGGCGCACACAACAAAAGTGGGCGGAACAGTGGCCGTAACACGCGGAATGGGGAATAACGCGTGAAAAAGAAGGCGTAACTGGGGAAGTAACTGCAGGGAACTACATGGAACGCCCACACGCACGCGAACAACCGGTATTCATGGATTCAAAATACGGAAAACCTGCGCACGGCAAAAGACACGCACAGGCGTCAATGCGTCCACCACACGAAGGCAGGCGGAAGCGTCCCCGCGCACAGTATAAAAGTGCGCGCAAACAACAAACACGTATATACAGCTACGATGAATGCCCCATTTGTCGCAGCACTGATCGTGGGACACCGCAGGAGGAGGAGAATAGCCAGGGCATGCATTTTTTCACCACGGACAAGCCTTTTTGGGATGCCTGACGACCAGGTCTATGGCAGGTATAGGTTTCCACCCCGTATCATCCTAGACCTGGTCAGCGAGTGGGAAGATGACCTTACATCCCCCACCCTTTGCTCCCAAGCATTGAGCCCCTTGGAGAAGATGCTCAATGCCCTGCATTTTTTGGCCACTGGGTCTTTTCAGCGGACTACTGCCATAGTGGGGGGGGTCTCACAGGCCACGCAGTCATGCTGCCTACACCAGGTCTTGGCAATCATGACAGCGTGCCCCTCAGTCCGCAGGCACATATACATGCCCAGAACACCTGCAGAAAGGCAGGCCGTTGTCCAGGACTTTTACAGGGTGGCACACTTCCCCAAAGTGCTCGGTGCCATAGATTGCACCCAAGTGGCCCTACGTCCACCTAGGGCCACTGAGCACATCTACCGAAACCGCAAGCACTGGTATTCCATCAACGTACAGGTGGCATGCGATGCAAAGGGAATCATCACCTCTGTCTATGCAAACTACCCTGGCTCCACCCATGACAGTTTCATATACAGAATGTCCACCCTAAGCCGGGCCCTGGAAGCTGGGCAGCATGGCGACACATGGCTCCTAGGTGAGTACAAATGCCTGTGCACATGCATGCATGTCACACACACACAAATACACAAACCCCAATAATCACAACCATTGTCACCTCTCCAGGGGACAGTGCCTACCCTCTGAGCAACCACATGATGACACCAATCCGGAACCCCACCACACCACCCCAGGTAAGATACAACGCCGCTCATATTGCAACCAGGGCCATAGTGGAGCGCACATTCGGAGAGCTCAAGTCACGCTTCCGCTCCCTTGACCGCTCTGGTGGCAGCTACTCTATGCACCCCCAGTAGTGTGCAGGATCATTGTGGCAGCATGTGTCCTGCACAATGTTGCAACACGACAGGGCTTACCGATGGACATGGCGGTGCCCCCACATCCCCAACCACAGGCACAGGCACTGCACACGGTGGGGAAAGGGCACGTGGCGAGGCAGCCCGGACCCAGCTTGTGGCCACATTTTTCACCTAAACTCCCAACCCTGCGGAGTGCACACAGGCCTGGCACATACCAGGTGACAATCAATGATGACAAAGAGACAGTCAACTGTCACAACCTTACCACCCTGAGATTGTTGCCATGGAATTGCCACATTGTGTGCATCCCTAGCTACTTAAACACAAGCAATCCTGTGTGACCAAAAGGCACACATGCAAGGTGTGAATCACACAGACCTGAAAAACAGGCCATGACTATCACTGGTATGTCGCTCAAACCCTCCCAAACCACAACATGACATGGCAAGCAATAGCCATACACCAACACAGTACCAATAAGGTACACATTGCCATGTGAAAAATGTAAATTGGCATCAGACAATGATGCCTTACATGGAATCAGATGAAATGACTGACCAACAACCTCCCACCCAAAATAAGTCATACCCAAATGCATTCCAAAGGTTGTAGTTGTAACATAACAATGAATGCCTGTCTACATGCACAATGTGCATTGCAAAATCAACACTGCAGCTTCTGTGTGCCGTGTCCACCTCCTGCAACACACTGCTCAGTGCACAGCACAGTGAACAGCCATTGGGTGTGATGCACACCCTGAGCATCACATCTAAGCGACAAACTACATCAAAAAGCAAATTAGGCATGTACAGGATCCACAATTGTTCAAAGAACATGTGCTGCAGGGACATAGTGGGCACCAGAAGGCAAACAGAGTGTACATGTGGACATGGAAGGGTGGTTGTACATGTAGTGGATAATAGTGCGAGTGTGTGGGTCAGTAGGGACATGCACTCAACATATGCATGTGCAATCAAGTGACCATCAGTGTCCTCTACACATCACATGTGAACATTCACCATGTGTACACTCCAGCATGTCAAACCACAACTATCCTCTCACACCTGAAAGGTAAACACAACACATGAACAGGCACTGATCAGCAGAATACATCCTGTACATAGGATACCACAATTACAATGTCAGGGTGCCAATCAGACTGCAGGGCAAGGCAACTATCAACAACAAAACACCCCCCCTCACAAATCACCACGACCCACTGAACAACTGCACCTGGGTTATTCAGCCTCATCCTTTAATTTCATCTGGCCACAGGATCACCCTTCCCCTTTGTCACCATCTCCCACCTTGTGTGTAAAAAGTTGCCAGCACCCTCAGAGTCCACCTTGATTTGCAAAAGCACCAAATCCAAGAGAACTCAAAGCAGGCCAACACAGAAGCCAAGCAAATAGCCTGCAGGCAGGAAAATAAACCAGAACAGCCTCCAGTAGATGACTTGAAGTAGCAGTACGCCACAAAGGCCAAGTACTACCACAATGATGTTAACAACCACGGTAGCACAGTAAAACAATGTCACACCAGGATGTGTACCATGTGTGGTACATAACATAGAATGATGCACCATGAACGGATGTGTACTGTCAGAGCTCCCGTGCACAGGTGCAGGAGTGGCACGAACCGACCACCCCCACCGTGGTCTGGGTGCCTGCAAGGTCAACCTCACACAGGCCTCTGAGACCCTGGTGGGGAAGGAGGGTCAGGGGTATGCAGTCGGGACAGGCATTGGCATACTGGATAACCAGAATGAGGGGCAGGAGAGGGGAGTATGATTGACACGGGAAAGTAGGGAATGCACAAAATGTACTCACATTAACACATACGCAATTAGACCAACCATGTTCATCATGCACATAGCAGCAAATTACTCAAATGGAAGTCAAAGAGAAACTTATCTCTGGGGTGAGTGCTGGCCTCCTGCCTGCGCACTCTCAGGGCCGGTAACAGGAGCAGTTCAATGCTGCAAAGAGAGCCACAGTTAATAATCTGTGTGTGCCCAAAACACACAAACACACCACCAAATATGCCCCAAAGTAACAAACTACTCTACAAACAGACAATCGTGTGTGGATGCTTCGTACCCATACGTAACATTACCCCTGTGATGGTTCATACACAGTCAATGCAGTAAGTCAGGCGCCGCTGGGTGCGTGGCAAATGGAACACCAATGTGTCACGATTCACACAACATGCAATGTTCCCTGGGTAAGCAGACAGACGCATATAGCAAAGTATGACTTCAGAACAAGTCGTGTACCACCATGACCAAAAAAAAGTAGGCAGTGCATGTTGCAAATTCCACTCGGATATGAAATGCACTGGACCGGAGCATGTCCCTTGCAGTCTGTCCCTGTGAGCTGCTTCTTTCCATGTCTCGGAATGCTACATGGCTAATACAAGTGCCTCAATGGCCCATGGTGGACCGGAGGGTATGTGCCACTGCCCCTGCAAGTGCCCCAGACAACTTTTGCTATCAACTAGCCATCAGTCCACTAACACATCTGAGCTGTATTGTGAGCTTCAACACCAATATTTGTCCAAGCTCACCGTCAGTGCTGCTACTAAGCATGCATGTGCAACTGGCCTGGTGGAAGGTTTGCTGTGTTGTGACCCCACTGTGCTGCTCACCTTGCCTGGAGTCCCTTGAAACACGTTAGCAGTTTTCAGATGTATGATCGCAATCCCTGTGCCTCTGCTTGCGCACACATGCGCATGTCGGCACCACCAAACGTGTCCAGATGCCAGACGTCCAATGGCCCATGTCTCCTGGAAAAGGTGGTCTGGAGGCTCATCCCCCTGCAGAAAGGCCATGAAACACATGATTAATGCTTTCGATTCATCTGTGTGTGTCTCTCCAGGCATTTCATGACTGGACCATGTCAAAGACGTACATCAGAAATCACACCATCAGTCCGTCTTTCACAACCAAAGTGTGGAACACACAATCTACGGCATGAATTGCAACAAGCACATGTACAGTAAAGATAAGAAACATACTACACAATGCATAGCAATGAATGTACACATGAAACACCCCATCTAGCAAAAGAAGAACAGTGGTCAATTACACCCCAATCATCCCCACTAGGGGTGTCAACACAAGTTCCACAGCAGCAGACATGCCACATATATGACAGTCCAAAGCCCTTGCGTAATAGGCTGTTACACCGAACCATCCTTGCAAGCCCATGGATAAGGGAAGCAGAAGTGGCATATGTGAGTCAAGGACCCCAAGCAGCAAACACATACACAAGACAAGCTTGAAGGGCCCAGCTGGAACAGACAGTGTATGCTTTCAAAAGCCACAAAGCACCACACCGTCACATGAAAGCACAATAGACAAGCAATTTTAAACTATATTAACTAATTAAGCTAACTATGAAAAACCTACATTACCTATTTAAACTAACTATCAAACAGAAACTTAACTAACTAAACTAAAAGAAAAATAAAAAATGGCCACATAAGACCCGGGGGGGGGGGGGGGCACCCAGGAGGGGGGAGGTACAGGGTGCTGCTCAACACCCACATGCGATGATGCTGAGGAAAAAAAAAACCTCCATGGGCTCAACGCCTGCACAGCCCGACCTATGTAGGAGATAGATTGTCATCCGAGTCTGGCTCTTCCTGGAAAGGAGGACGTGGCACAGGAGCATGACCACGCGTAGCCACAGCTTGTCCCTCATCGGCAGCAAGTCTGCCGGACGGGTGAGCCTGGTTCTGTGTGGCGATGACACGTAGGTCTGCATGCAGAACCTCCCGTGATACACATGCTTCCTCTTGCAAGGTATCACGTGTAACACAGAGTTCCTCCTACAAGGCCTGGCTGGACAACCGCTGCACCTCCCGGCAAGCATGTAGCTCAGCCGAGATGGTACGCTCAAGCTGTGCAAACCTCTCCTCTGCCCGCTCCCTCTGGGACATCAGAAGGACACCCAGAGTGGATCTGAGGGAAGCATACTCCTCCCTCAGGGCCTCCATGTGTGCCTCTGCGTGAGCAGAAATTGCTTCACGCAGAGACAACATTTCAGCCTGGCGTGCCCTGTCTGAGGCCGCCATACCCAGCCTGAGTGAGCGGGCCGTGGACCGTGCCGCCTGCTGCTAGAGAAGCACCTGCCTAGCAGGGGGGAGCACAGATCGGGCCACACGCTCCATGCTCTCAGCAATGTTCTCCATTGCTGCCCCCTGGCATTCAGAATTGGCAGTAATGTCTTGCTCCCACTCAGTATACAGCTGTTGCGCGCAGCGACCGCGTTGCTGGGCTTGACCCCTGAGGGACCCAAGGACTGGGTGTCCTCGTTGTGTTGGCACCGCCCGCGGCTGCACGACTACATGCCCCCGTCGACGTGATGTCCCAGGCACATCAGTGACTGGTGTGGAGGGTGACCCTGCGTCCCGATCCACCACGGGCAGAGGTTCCAAGACTGTCTGACCCCTCAGTGCAGGTGTCACGGACAGAGGAGTGTCCACATCAGAATCACTCACCCCTGAAATATGCACCTGATGCTCATCCAACTCGACATGGTCGTCAGAGTGTTCATCAGGGTTGGACTCATAGGCAGCCAGAGACAAGATGGACTGTAGCACTTGGGGGTTTTCGTGGCCTACCACCCCACGTCCCCCACTTGTGCTGGGTTGATGTAGTGATAACAACCCTGTGCCTGGCATGACACCATCCTCCCGCTCCATTGCGTCATCAACTGAAAAATAGAGAGGAAAAAGGTCACTACACATGTTAGAAGCACACAACACACATACACACCGACACCAAACACATCAGGCAGACATGTGACACACAAAATAGAACCTGGTATGAATGCTGGGTAAACTTGAAATTGCTTCTGTGATTAGACCTGTGGCAGTTTGCACTGAAGTGGGTCTATGCAGAGCAGCAAATATGTATGTTGCTCACTATCTACATGTACAAGGAACTCATGGTGTGTGTCAGAAAAAGTGAAGGCAGTGCAAGGTCAACTTCAGGCATCACGTGCAATGTGCATTCAATCAGTAGCATGTCTACAAGCAAACCACCCCTCCCCCAACTGCAAAAGCAGGGATGCCTAGCATGGTATGAAAAGGCTGACCATAGACCTGTGTATTGACAGACAGTGTTGACTAGCATCAACAGCATCATGTGAGTCAAGTGACAACACAGCAAATGATGATGGGACAGTAAGCAGGACACATGATGAAACCTCTGGAGTACACCCACGTGTGAAGAAGACACTACACCAGTTGGACAGAGTCATTGGCCATTAAACAGCCTGAGGCCTGTGACCCACACAGATTGTCAGACCATAAACATGTGTGCAAAGCAGTACTGAGCCACAGTTGACATGGGAAGGCAAATGAAATGCCATGCAATGTAGGTCATCCAGGACTTGTATTACAGTGATCATCCAGTCATGGACACATAGGGGCATGCGTGGAATGCACATGGAGCATGAATGGGCACTCATGTCCCTGCGGGGCATCTGACCGCTGCACAGTCCAAGTGAGACACCCTGCATCAAGTACTAAGGATGTATCACACAGCATATGTCTGGCAGATTGGCCGCTGGATGTTAGCATGTACACAGGAGGCATGAACAGGGAAGTACCCAACAGCAATATTGTAGCAGACCAGTGCTAAGGTGGAATTGGGGGGCAGAGCGGGGGGTTGAGGGGCAAGGGAGCATGCCTACATTGAGTACCCGCTTGCAGGCAGAGGACACATGCACGTCACTCATGCTATGCACAGTCCCTGGGCTGAGAGGAAGGACACCCCACGCTACATACAGAAGTGCCAGAGGGGCATACTGTTAACCAACATTTGAGTAGGGTGCAATAGTGGTGATGCAGACAGTCCCCGTCTGCTCCACATGTCCACCATCCAGCAGAGTAGACATGCATCAGGGAAACATTGCATTACTTTCACATCAGAACCATGTACATGTGACATGTAGTGGCAGTCATGCACAACACATCACACAAGTAAAGCACACACGTCCTCAACAAACACGCATCAACACTCACTGGACTGGGCATCAAAGTCCAACATCTCTCCCACTCAATCGACCGATTCAGATGGTATGAACTCTGCAACGAGTGACTCATGCGAAATGAGGTCTTCCTCCTCTAGTGCAGGCCCACTGCCAGTCACCAGAGTCAAGTTGTAATTTGAGGCACGCTTAGCCTTAGCACTGCGTTTGAGGTCATTCCAACGCTTTTTGCACTCTTGCGCCGTGTGCACCTCATGGCCGAATGCACTCACATGTTCCGCAACTTGCTTCCAGTGGGTATCACGGTGGGCAGCCGTAGTCTGACAATTAGCACCCACTAGCATGTCACGGCTGTGGTCCCGCGCGTAGTCCACGAGGAAGTCCAGTTCCTGTTTGCAGAAAGGCTTCTTCCTCGACGTGCCGGAGGTTGTGGCTGTGTGTGGGGTCCCAGCATGTGCTGCAGGTGCAACCTTCCTCCTCTTGGATTGTGGCGCAGACCCTGGCTGGCTAATGCCACCCTGATCAGTATGGCCAGTGGGCTCGGTGGATTGAGCCAAGGGAGTGGCAGGTGGAGGGACGACCAAAGTTGTGTCAGTGGCAGCTGGGTGCCCTCTAATGGACCCTGCGCAGCAACCTCCGCTGTGGCAGGGTCATTGACCGCAACTGTCCGGGTTGGCAGACTCACAACTGGGGTGTTGTTGGGTGCATCTGCCCCTGCAATTGCCAACACCCAGCTGTTCGGGGCAGCAGATGACATAACTGCCCCAGGGACACGTGTCTTGGTCAGGGCAGCCCTGTGTGCCCCTACGGTTTCCCTCCTGGCCTGTTGGAAATCTTCCAAGGGCTCTTCAAGTGCAAAGCAGCCTGCGCTGGCAGACCCTGAGCCTGGGTGGTGGTGTCCACAACTGCACCTGCAGCTACCACTACCCTTGGACCCGTGGCAGTCGATGAAACGGACTGCCGGGTCACACGGGCGCCAGTGCCAGATGCAGAAGCTGCATCTCCCGGAACCACAGGGGGTGGTGGCATGACTGCACCGACACATAGCACAACATCGTGCTCAAGAGGCGCACCCCTGCCTCTTGCCCCTCCGCGGCCACCCTGGACACCCTGGAGTCCCCCTACTCCCTGGTCAACCCGGCCATGTCCCCGACCAAGCCCGCCACGAGGAGGACGCCGAGCTGAGGCACCCCACATCTTTGGTGGCCTCCCAACCATGGCACAGATGTAGTAGTGCTGGCACAGATGGAGTAGTGCCAATGGGAGGTGTACACCACAATTGACCTGGGCAATTGAGGTGAAGGGGGTGGGATGCAAGATGTTAACAGCCACCCTGCACCTGCAAGGCTGTATGTGACCCCGGTGATGTAGTGACGGGTCACGCAATGCTCAGGCACCCGAAAACTGCAGTAAAACTGTGCACGCAACCCTGCAGCCTACGTGCATGGAATCAACCTCCCGCAGTACGTGGTGGCGCCCAGTAACACGAAAAACGCGTACAGTGGGACACGCAGGCTACTATGACCTCGAAAACGGGTGCGATACACAGGGGCACCCGCAGTGGGAAAAATAGCGTGCGCAACTCACCGTCTGACTAGCGCGATGCAGAAAAACACACATAGCCAATACCCCTGCCAAAAGAAGAGATACGTCCTTCATAGCTGTGAAGTTGTGATGGCGCGTGAAACAACACGAAGCAGCAACACACGTCGGTCTCCACGAAAGGCAGTTACAGCGAACTGCTGGCCCCGCTCACCTTTAACCCGTGCTGAGGGAAACGCCCTTTCCTCGGATTACACGCATTCACACGCAGACGTGCGTTTTTTTCACGCGCACTGAACCACTATGCCCACGTCACGAGGGAAATGCCCACGCGAGTCACGTCACAGAAGCGCTCACGCGCTAAGGGCCTTTGGTCCAATGAAACCGCATACATGTGCTGATGCGCTTACGCGCAAAGGGCCTTTCCTCGAATTACACGCTGACGTGCAAGATTTTCACGTGCCAAATCACTCTGTATCAAGCTGGCCACGCAACAACACACGGAAGACCACGCTCCTGCCCAGAAGGCCGAATTACTGCCCCCCAGAGCCCTGAGCACGCTCCCACCTGCCATCTGCTGCTGCCTGACTGCCTGTTGCCCACGTGCCCTGCTATTTGCTGCCTGCACGTCAGCCAGAGGTGCAGTTGCTGTGACCACCCCTGCTGGAACCGAAGACTCCCGACTGGGATACCATCGCTCCACAGCCCAGCCCCAGGACTCAGTTGCCCACCCACTCCTGCCTCTGGGATTGCCATGTCGGGTACAACACCATCTGGCACCACTGGCAACCCCCAGCCAGAGAGGCAGAGAGCCACCAGCTTCAGTGCCAGGGAAATTGGTGTCCTGGTGGAGCAAGTCCTGGGGCAGTATGATGCCCTCTTTGGAAGTTTACGCGCCGACAATGACGGACGGACCAGGATCTGGATGGACATCGTGACTGCCATCAACGCGGAGGGGGTGGCAGTCCGTGACTTACACCATGTCAAGAAGCGCTGGGAGGACTTCAGGCCCAGGACCCTCAACAAGGCCCGGTGCCTCTTGAAGGCAGCAGATTCCAAGGGCCACCTGTCCGACCACCAGATGAGGGTCCTGGAACACATATGCCCAGATCTCCACGTCCAGGTCCTTGAGAGGCAGACCCGTCTGGAGTCGAGCGGTAAGTGTACATGCATACTGACTGGATGCTGTGCGTGTGGTGGTGTGCCAGTAGTGTGCAGGTTGCACATGTGTTTTCCCAGGGCCATGGAGGGATGTGTATGAACAGGGGCGAGAGGCTGCCACATGTGAGTCCTCTTAGGTGTGAGACACGTCGATGGTGTATCTGTTGGTAAGCATGCGATGCAAATGCAGGTGTAGTAGCACACATGTTTGAATTTCTGTGTATGTACGTTGGCATGGTTGTGTTGTCACACATGGATGGTGGTTCCTGCTGCATGTATCTGCACTGTGTACATGTGCATGTGTGTGTATTTGACAAGTGTGCAACTGTGATGCAACATGGATGCACGTGACACTGATATGTAGAAGGCTGAATGCCAGATGTGACATGGATGGCGATCGCATCACTGCGACAGTTGGAGGAGATGTGGACATGCATGTAAGTGTGGTGGCGTGTGTGCATGTCTAGTGCACTCCCTGTGTTTCATGTGATGTCAGGCTCACCTTCGGCTGTTCATGCTGTTGTATGTGTATGGATGTTGCTGCCTGGTGCAATTTTGCTGTGGAAATGCTCATGTGTGTGAGTTGAAATTACATGTGTGTCGTGGAGTGTGATGCCATGTCTGAAGTTTGACACTGCCACTCATGTGCAACTGTCATGTGTGTATCAGTCCATTGTACAGTGCCCTGATGTCTGTGTTTTATCTCTCCCTGTCTGCAGCGTCAACTGATGAAGAGGGCGGAGACGCAAGGCCCGGCTCCCCTCACAGATTGTCATCTCGTCGGGGACTGAGGAGTCTGGTGCCGCGTCCCAGGCCGCAGCTGCCGAGGGTAGGTCGAAGAGGCAGAGGTTGGAGATGGACTCCTCGGCAGCAGAAGGGGTGGCTGAGACCCCACAGGGTCCAACGGAGGAAGATGGCACGGAGTCATTCAGGTTGGTGGGGGGTTAGGTGGAGGAGGAGGCCGCGGAAGGGACACACACAGGGTCTGGAGGTGGGGATTCCACTGATGCTAGTGGTGCAGTGTAGGGGCAGGGACAAGAGGCAGCACAGGCAGCCGCGCAGGTGCCTGTGTGTAATCCTGTGTGTAATCCTGTCCCTGATCCTGTCACTGCATCATCTGGCACCAGCAGGGATGCCTACGTCCAGACCCGTTTTCAGGGAGGGGATGAGCGCACAAAAACTGACCTTCCTCTCCCTGCAGACGTGGCTATCCGGGACCGTGTTGAGCCTGTCCTGAGTGGGATAGCGTTGCATCAATGGGGCATGCGAGGTGACCTGCAGTCTTTTCGTGGAGAGACTGCACGTCGTCTTGCATGCCTCTTTGACCACGTTGACCTACTGGGACAGGTCACTGGTGCTGGATTCCTCTGTGTGCTGGACCTTCTTGCGACCCCCTCCTTACCTGAACCCCCTACGCGCCAGTCGTCCTCCATGCCATCTTCCCACCCATGTGTCACCTGGGCACCCTGTGGAGCTGCCCCTGACCCAGCGGCCAGGCTGGTGGAGGACACATTCCTGCCACAGTCGGGAGTCGGACGTCCAGCAGGGGTGGCCACCACGACAACTGCACCCCAGCAGGAGGAGGACATGCAGGCAGCAAGAGCCAGGGTGCAGGCACAGGCACAGGCACAGTAGCAGCAACATGGTGAGAGCAATGATGGTTCGGGGCCTTCAACATCGGAGGGGCAGGCATCGGCCATAGGGCAGGAGGACCCCGGATTTCAAGTGTCTTCCGTGTGGCAGTTGTTGGGCCACGCCATAGATGCGGAGCGGCAGCGGGTGGAAGAGGCACGGCTCACAATGGTCAGGGCGGCGAACTCCATGCGGAGGGCCCTGAGGCAGGCCGAGTGCCTCGAGGCAATTCGCAGGGAGTTGGAGGTGAACATTTCGTCGTCCCTGCCAACCTTCGGGCCATGGAAGAGGACCGCCTCCAGGACATTGAGCGGGAGTTCGATGATGCCCTGGCCCGGGACATTAAAAAGTGAGCCGTCGGATTAGCCTGCTGCCATTGTAAATAGTTAGATAGTGTTAGGTTTCCTTTCTGTTTTTGTTTATTTTGGGCCGCTTGGACAATGCACCACATTTTTGTATATAGTTCATTATTTGCTAGGGTTTTATGTATGATTGGTGATTTGTATATAGTTGAACATTGGATGTTTCTCATTTTTATTTTTATTTCACCATGGCACAATGGATTTCATATATTGTTTTTCCCTTGGATTTGCTTTGTTGGACTGAGAGTTTGGACAAATTTTAATTTGGATTTCTTTGGATTCTGATTTCATATTTTGTATTTTTTTCCGGACATGGTGCATTTGATTTATTATTCCCATTATTGATTTTTTAATTTTCATTACATTCATGTTGTGTTCAATACATTTATGTTTCATACTTCGATGTGTGGTATTCTCTCATTGGTTTCATGCATGTCATGATATGGGTTTTCACATTCACTTGCACCCATTGTGTCTGTGTGACGGACATGTGTTCATGTACATAATTGCCATTCGGGTTGTATCATGTAATGGCCATTTCTCTGTGGGTGGATGCAATACTTGTTTGGGTCTTTGGGCTGGGGTGGCGTGGGGTGTGGTGTGGGTGGCCATGAGGCCCATGATTGAGGATCGTGCTGGGGGACATGAGTGTGGGCCTGCTGGCAGGTGCCCCTGACTGCTGGGGGGTGGGGGTGCTGGGGGACATGAGTGGGGGCCTGCTGGCAGGTGCCCCTGACTGCTGGGGGTGGGGGTGCTGGGGGACATGAGTGGGGACCTGATGGCAGGTGCCCCTGACTGCTGGGGGGTGGGGGTGCTGGGGGACATGAGTGCGGGCCTGCTGGCAGGTGCCCCTGACTGCTGGGGGGTGGGGGTGCTGGGAGATGTAGTGGGACATGAGTGGGGGCCTGCTGGCAGGTGCCCCTGACTGCTGGGGGTTGGGGGTGTTGGGGGACATGAGTGGGGGCCTGCTGGCAGGTGCCCCTGACTGCTGGGAGGTGGGGGTGCTGGGGGACATGAGTGGGGGCCTGCTGGCAGGTGCCCCTGACTGCTGGGTGTGGGGGTGCTGGGGGACATAAGTTGGTGATCACTAGTGCAAGGTGATATGTGGCTTGGCTGGGGGGCATGCCCATGGTGGATGGTCTGCCTGCGGGACATGACCAGGGGTGCAGGGTAGTACCCTGTGGTGTGGGATGCCTGCAGGGGCCGTGGAGGGTGTAGAGGGAACACCTGGGAGGACCCACACTGCCAATTCACGTGTAGGACTCCCCACGCACCCCTGAAATTCACGTACCCCGCTCTGACAGCAAAATCGAGTGTGAAACTTCCTGCGAAGCCCAGTTATTCACGTACCCCACTCGCACAGGGCATTTTGCGTGTGAAACTTCCCGCGTACCCCAGGAATGCACGTACCCCGCTCGCACAGGGGATTTCGTGTGTGAAACTTCCCGCACACCCCCGAAATACACGTTCCCCTCTCCAATCGCGTGTGAAACTTCCCGCGCACCCCAGGAATACACATACCCCACTCGCACAGGGCATATCGCATGTGAAACTTCCCACGCGCCCCAGGAATACACGTACCCCACTCGCACAGGGGTTTTCACGTGTGAAACTTCCAGCACACCCCCGAAATACACGTTCCCTCTCCAATCGCGTGTGAAACTTCCCGCGCATCCCAGGAATACACGTACCCCACTCGCACAGGGCCTATCGCATGTGAAACTTCCCGCGCACCCCAGGAATACACGTACCCCACTCGCACAGGGGATTTCATGTGTGAAACTTCCCGCGCACCCCCGAAATACACGTTCCCCTCTCCAATCGCGTGTGAAACTTCCCGCGCACCCCAGGAATACATGTACCCCACTCACACAGGGGATTTCGCGTGTTAAACTTCCCACAAACCCCTGTTATACACGTACCCAGCTCCAATCGCGTGTGAGACTCCCCGTGCAGCAGGGTACGTGTATTCGGAGGGGTGCGCGGGGAGTTTTACAGGCGCTTTCGTGGTTGGGGGCCTGTGCGACATGTACGGGATTTGTGCGCTGTGCATGGCGTACGGGGAGGGGTTGGGGGCATAGCTGACACTGCCATGATCAGGGCCATAGGGAGGGGCCCTCTACCTTTAGGGTGCTGCTGACACTGCTCTAATAAATGTGCTGGAGGCAGGGGTCATGCTGGGGGGAAGCTGCTTGGCTCTTTATTGAAGCAGTCACATGATGTTGCACCAATTGTCATGGCATGAGCCGCGGGCATGGCTAAAAGTCTGAGAGCGAGACAGGCAGCTGGTGGCTTGGCAGCACATTGCAAAGGGTGAGTGTGTAAGGTTGGATCTGAGGCAGGAGTGGGCCGTATATCTGCAGTTAAAGCCCACTCTGGCCCCATTGTTGTCAATTGAACAGCCAAAGGCTCCCCAATAATTCCCTCATGCATCCGGGGACCAAGTTATAGGCTCAAGCAAAACGAGGGTCTTAAGGTCAGGCATTGGCACTGTTACTGTCCCATTAAGCCTGTCGGGCATACTTATTGCTATTAGCACCTATAGTTTATAAACCTGGTTTCTGAAAGCAAGAAATGTGTTTGAAAGGGTAGGTCACGCATTCACCACAACCCTTTTTGCAAACAAATTCTCACCCAACATGACTGCCATGGAAATGGAAGGCGTGCCCCCCAGGGTGGCCTGGGGCATCTGAGGAACAGTGCGTCGGCTCCACAATACCAATGGATAAGTGGGAAGGGCAACCAGACAGGAGGCAGCAAACATGGAAGAAATGGAAAAAGCCTGTTTTCTCTCCACCATATATGCATCCCACTGAGGCCGCAATAGGAATGGGGGGGGTGGCAATGAAGAGTGACAACAGCCAACCTTCCTGCACACATCACTCATGCAAATTAGGTGATAATGACATTTTATTACATAAAGTATAAGTAACAACACAGGAAAGGTAGACATACATGGCAGTGATGTGATTGGCTATAAGACCATAGGAATGCTATTCCTCAGTAGATGCTGTTAAGAAAGCTCAGTCAAGTACTTCCTCAGTTGTATGTAACAGACAAGTCAAAGGTTCACCTGCAATAGCTAGCACTATACACTGTGAAAATCAAGTTATTATTATTACTAGATTGGTAAGTGAGCTATTGGGGTATTTTTATGTCATGTGGGCTTCTCCAGCATGTCCACTCCACTCACATTTTCTGTCCGAATTTATGGTATGGCATGGGAGCTTCTGTGTGTGTTCATCTGTTAAGGTAATGTGTCACCAGGATTCAACATGTATAAAGCACAACCTCAGCACTCACAGCTGTCTCTCGTTCATTAATACAGTATTGTGTGATGGTTGTGGGTCTGAGTACAAGGGAAGTTGTCGCGGATGGGAAATGTTTTTGGACCCCTCCTCAACAACTGTTCTGGTGCAGGTAGTAGGTCATGAGCATAGTGTTGTCTGGTGGTTATGGTTTCCCCACAGGGTATGTAGGGAGAATGTTTTCTTGTGACCTTTGCAAAGCCATAAGTGTGTGAATATTAGTAGGGCCAAGTGCACTTTATTTGTACGTGTGTGTTTACATATATACACATTCATTACAGGGCCTGCGGTAGCGGCCCTGTAGTAATGGTTAAGTTGCTAAACCCATAGGAAGAGCACTTTTTGGGTGGCTTATAACTTGGCGGCCCCCCCAGACGAATCCTGAGGAAACCTTGCAAAAAATGTACATGGCCACTTCAAATCGATCCTGAAAAGTTTGGTGAGATTTCGTCAAGGGGGGGGTAAAGTTGTAGGGGGGGTCTCAAAATGTGTGTTTTTTTTTGATAGACACAATGGCAAAATGATTTGATCCCAAAATCATGCTTTTGCAAATATGATGTAAATCTGTAATTATTTTTTTTTGAAGACCAAAAAAGTAGGTTAAAAGAAATTTGTGGTATCTGACATTTGTGATGTCATCTTTGATGTACCGGGTATTAGTCTTAGCGGTGCACGGTGGTGGTGCGAGTTATGGTTGCTTAGTTTACCATAACTGGCGAATTTCAGGGGTTTTTCGCTTTTACTTGTAACCATAACATCCCTTTAACAAAGTTTTTTCAGTGAATTTCAAAGGTTTTTATTAGTGCAACTTAACCATAATGTCCCCTTAACCTATTTTTTTCATTGAATTTCATAGTTGTTTATTAGTGCAACTTAACCATAATGTCTCTTTAACAAAGTTTTTTCATTGAATTTCATAGGTTTTTATTAGTCCAACTTAACCATAACGTCCCTTTAACAACGCTTTTTCAGTGAATTTCATGTTTTTTTACCAGGGCATGATAATTTCCTACTATTTCAACTAGTTTTGCATCCGTAGACGTTTACAAACATCTGCCTTCATTGCGGACCTTCCGGGCAGTGCCACATGACCATGCACTGGCGCGCAGCATGATGATGTGTCCAAGAATCTGTCCGTACTTCACGATAAGCTTCGCTGACAGTTCGGAACTGCATTTTCTACTGATCTAGGAACTTTCAACTTCAAAATGTCCATTGCATAGCTCCAACACCTATTCCTACTCATTATCCATCTAGTACACAGTACATTCTTTTAGCAAAACTTCTATTTATTTTAAAATGGCATCAGCTAATGCCATCCCTCCTCCCCAAGTGCCACCACCACTGCTGTAATCAAGGAGCATGAGAAACACTGCCCCCTACCTTAGAAATAACATACGCACAACATTTTGCCCTGTCCACCTACCACTCCATATTAGTGTATGGGGCCTCTTCCCTCATTTCCCTCCCCACCGTTCATCTTAGCTCTCCTGCCAAAAAAAAGATACATCCAAAAACAACAATAGAAATGTTCCTTTAGGAACCACGTTTCACAGTTAAAAAATAGAACTAAAAAACACGTATAGACTCCATCTACTTTATATTTCTCAATAAAGTACATAGACTCAATAAGATTTTCCAACATTTCCATTTGCATTTTGTGTTATGTTAATGGGAATATTGTGGCATTCATCCTCCGTTCCAGGGACTGGAATGGTGGATACCGGCCCGGCAGCCCAAGTTATCAGCCTACGCGAAGCGAGGGTGGATAACAAGGTCTCTGGAGCATTATCCCCCCACTGCAGCCCCTGTAATGGAGATGATGGCCATTAACACCCTAGGTTCCCAAAGCGGGGGGTGCTAAAAAAATAGGATTTTTCTTCCTACACCGGGACTCTGCGGCATCCCGGTGTAGGAAGGAAAATCCATTTCCAAAATGGCCACCATGAAAAGGGAAGGCAGGGTTCCATACAGGGCCCCTCTTCGCTTTCCATGGCAGCCTGCAGAAGGCAAAAAGAGAACTCTATGACCATATTACCATGAGCACATTTTTCTTCCTTTTCAAATCTATCCCAATTTCGAATAACTTTACCACAAAGCCAGTCCCAGATGGACATGGCCACTTTAACCCCATGTTTTGTCCCTCTTGGTCATGGCCAGTAGCCAGAATGTCCGGATCATGACCTTACCCGGACAATCTGGCCACTGCACATGGCCACAGGCTACACCTCGATCACCAAAGGTATATCACTATTTTTTGTACCTACATTATGACACTTGTCAAAAAATAAAACATGGGCACATTTGCAAAACCATGCTTTCAGGTCCTTCTCAATGCTCCTTGCACAAGTTTGCTGGTAATCCACCCATGTTTTATTTTTTCAAAAGTGTCAAATGTATGCACATACAGTCGTCATATAACCTAGCCCCCACTTGACAAAATCCATTCAGACTTTACGAAAACATTTATATCTAGATGTATAATCTTTTTGCAAACCTTTGTGTAGATTTGTCAAATGGCACCACATTTATAAGCCTTTACAATATGATGGGACCGGCCTCTAATTCTTCCCCCTCTTTACAAAATCCCACCAAACTTCGCACAAGCATGTATATCTAGATATATTATCAGTTTGCCAAATTAAGGGGGTAATTCATAGAATTCAGTGCACAAGTGGCGCACGCGGCTGGCGCACAGCGTGCGCGTGCGACAACCTGTGCCAGCCGTGTGCGCCAAAATCCATTTCCACGCACAGCGTATTCATTGATTTTAACATCCATTACCAGCCGTGGCGCAGAGTGGTGCAGCGACCTTGCAGCAGCGCCAGTTACGCCCCCAGCCCCTCCCCGTGCGCCATGTACAGCACACAAATCCTGTACATGGCGCACAGGCCAGTGGACCAGCATACAGGCCCCCAACCATGAAAACGCCTGTAAACCTCCCCGCGCACCTCTCTGAATACACGTACCCCGCTGAGCGGGGAGAATCACACGCGATTGGCCCTGTGCGAGCAGGGTACGTGTATTTCGGGGGTGCACAGGAAGTTTCACACACGATTGGCCCTGTGCGAGTGGGGTACGTGTATTTCGGGGGTGCGCGGGAAGTTTCACACGCAATTTGCCCTGTGCGAGCGGGGTACGTGTATTTTGGGGGTGCGCTGGAAGTTTCACACGTGATTGGCCCTGTGCGAGCGGGTTACGTGTATTTCGGGGGTGCGCCGACTCATGTCACCCAGCACCCCCACCCCCCAGCAGTGAGGCTCAGGCCCCGACTCATGTCCCCCAGCACCCCCACCCACCCAGCTTTGACGGGCACCTGCCAGCAGGCCCCAACTCTTGTCCCCCAGCACCCCCACCCACCCAGCATTGACGGGCACCTGCCAGCAGGCCCTGACTCATGTCCCCCAGCACCCCCACTGACCCAGCATTGACAGGCACCTGCCAACAGGCCCCGACTCATGTCCCCCAGCACCCCCACCCACCCAGCATTGCCAGTGGTTAAGATTCAGTCTAAACCTTCCAGCCATCACCTCTTTGTTTTTGCTTTGTCACCCCGAGTGGGACGGGTATGCCTAGACGTGGGTCCAGTGCCTGCTGGGCCTAGAGACCCAAGCTACTCCTCACTGATGAGCCCCAACAAGGGTGAAACATGTTTGGGGATGCGTGTGGTCTCGTGCAGAAGGGATGTGACCTAGCAGTTCGGGCTGGACTTCCCCTTTTGGGGTGGGGCCAAGCCTGATTTGCATATGGTCTTTCCCCTTCTGTAATGGCTTGGCAGGCGAAGAACAATGGTCTGGAGGGTTGCCCCGAGCAATGCCAGTGGTTAAGATTCAGTCTAAACCTTCCAGCCATCACCTCTTTGTTTTTGCTTTGTCACCCCGAGTGGGACGGTGTCATGATGCCTACCTCTAAGGAGCCAGGTCCAACCCAGCAACCCCAGAGGCAGGCATCATTCCCCCCAGGGAAGTGCCAGCGGGCCCAAGCTGGGGTCCTTTGGACACAGTCCTGGCGCCTTTGGCGCCAGGCTCATGTTGGACCCCTGTCCTGGCGCCTTAGGCCTTAGGCGCCAGGCTCATAAAGCTAGACAAGTATTCAAGTGTTTTAATGTGCACTTACCTGATGCAGACCACGCTGCTACATCCAGGCCCCCTTGAGGCCTGAATGGAACTACTTTACCTGTGGGACTACTTTCCCCTGGGTGTGGTCGGGGAAGGATACATACCTGATCGGTGGAAGGATACATACCTGGAACTTCTTCCAAAGCTATTTAAACCACGCCCGATCAGCAACTCACGCTTCGCGTTGTTCTCCTCCTCGCAGCTGGACGCTCACCGTGTCAGCTCCTGCATCTGGACTTCAGCCACGCCTGTCAGCATCCTGGGTCACCTGCTAAGAGAGAATTGGAGAGAAAGAAGACCTTACCTGCTAAAGCTGCATCACGGAGACATCACTCCGACAATCCTGAAAGGGAAGACATCATTTTAAAAGCATTTCGCTTCGATCGCTGCAGCGCTGCATTTCACTCACCTTTCCTGGGCACCTCCATCTTCAGCAGCGATCATCCGGATCCGCAGCTACTTCCCAGAGCCTAGAGAGAAAAAGACAAGAACACAAGGTGAGAGAAGGAAGGGAATAGGAAAAGCTCAGTTTCCTTCTACGGCTTACCTGTTGGGTCATTCCCATTTCATTTCGGGTCCTGCCGCTTCATGGCATTCCGGACCCCGGCCCCTATGGGGAAAAAAGACAAAGACATCGAATGAGCGAATGCAAAGACATTACCCGAACGCTCATCCAGAACTTACCTATCATTTACTGGAACTGCACGTTTCACTTCGGGTCGGCGCCATATCTCTGGCATTCCGAACCCAGGCCCCTAAGGGGAAAAAGACATAAGCGTTAGCGCTTGCTGCAATAAGTCAATGAACATTATTATTAAGCTTGAACTTTTTGAACTTGCTACAGAACTCTTACAGCGCCTTACCTGAATAGTCAAACTTATTTGAACTCCCATCAAACCTCAATCCAGTGAAGTAACTGGGTTTCAACGCGCCCCTGCATCAGAAGCAGGATGGAGAACTCATCCTTCCAGACCCTAAGGTGAGACTTCACGGGGAATCGAGGAAGGGTATCGTGGAGGGTTGGAAGGGGGTGGGAGGCTTGAGTATTATTCCGTCAGTGGGTAATACTCCCTTTTCACGCACAGGGGAATATTCCTGCGAGCCAGAGAGTCCATCTTCAGAGCCCTGCGCTTCACCATAGAAGAAGCATCAGCACTCGAAGCCAGACCTGCGCCTCCGTGGGAATCAGGTGAGCGTGACAGAACGCGAAGCCTTACCACAATTTCCCACCCGGGCGCTATGGAGACTTCCGAGACAGATCAGCTGGCCCAGCTTTTGGGGGAATTACGGGCAGAAGTGCACTCAGCCCGCCAGGAGACTAACGCTCTCAAAAGAGAACTGATCCTATCCAAGGAAAGAACAGATGACTTGGCCAAAAGGTTATTGCAGGCCCAGGCAGGGCACACTCCTTTACCTAATTCCGGAGGTACTTCCACATCAATGGGTTTGAATAACCCGGTACAAATCAATCTACCTGGACACATGCCTTTGGCCCCGCCTGAACGTTTTGCGGGGGATCCCAAGAAATATGCCGTCTTTATGAACCAATGTCGTTTACACTTTCTATGCAGACCCGGGGCCTTCCCTAATGACCAGACCAAGGTAGCCTTTATACTATCTTACCTCAGTGGCAGTGCTGCCGATTGGTCTATTCCATTGGTAAATCAGGATGATCCCATTCTCCAGAATTTTCAGGGTTTCCAGGCCAGCATCGAAAGATTGTTTGCTCGACACTCTCAAGGACAGGCCCTTGATAACAAACTGCTATCCTTACGACAAGGTAATCAGGATCTCCTGTCCTACGTTGCCACCTTTAATAGACTGGTTGTGGAAACTGGATGGCCAGAAAAGAAAAGGATCACATTGTTTCATCGAGGCCTGCGCGGAGAGCTTAAGGATGTTCTAGCTCAGATAGTAGATCCACCCCAGGTCTGCGCAGACTACATAGACTTGGTGGTTCAACTTGATCACAGACTTCAAAATAGAAAAGCAGATCGGTTCAAGCACGAAACCCGAGTACCGATCAAAACCCACGCTAACTCCAAGAGTACCGACGTATCCGAACCTATGCAAATCGGCAGTGTTAAAGGAACATTAACGCAGAAGGAACGAGAGAGAAGGCGGCAAATGCAACTTTGTCTGTATTGCGGGACTTCCGGTCACTTTCTTCGAAATTGTCCGGTTAAACCACCTAAGAAGGTGGTTGGAGCCACTGATAACGATTTTTTGACACCTGACTCGGGAAACGACCTAGCCCGACAAGCGTAGGGGTGTGCTTGCCGAGCTTGAAAACAAACTCTTTGACCTCGCATTTTGTCATGCCAATGGTGCTTGTGGACCCAAAACAGCCTCAGCTGTTGCATGCTATAAAAGCATACATCGACAGTGGAGCTATTGGAAATTACATAGACCGTGAATTGGCTTCCAGGATTAAGCTCCCTCTCCGCCCGAAAGTAACCCAAGATGTCATTACTACAGTAGATGGAACCGAAATAGCCTCAGGGCCTGTAACGCATTCCACTGTTGAAATGACACTGGTGGGTCAGGATTGACATCGGGAAGCAATCGTGTTTGATGTGATCAAGGCCCCACAATTTCAAGTAGTTCTTGGAATTCCTTGGTTAGAAACACATAATCCCAGAATTGACTGGCGAGCAAAGAAGATAAGTTTTCCTGATTGTGAACCAACTTGTTACCCAAGAAATTCAGTTATGGGTCTAGCCTCAGCAACTTCCACCCCTGTACAGCTACCGTCAGAATACCAAGAATTCCAAGACGTTTTTCAGAAAGAACAGGCTAACACGTTACCTCCCCATCGGTCTTATGATTGCCAAATCGATCTGGTACCCAATGCTCAACTACCTTGTAGTAGGATTTATGCTCTTACGGAACCTGAGAACCTACATTTGCGTCAGTATTTAGATCAGTGCCTAGCCAATGGTTTTATTCGCCCGTCCAAGTCTCCTGTCTCCTCAGCTCTGTTCTTCGTGCCGAAAAAAGAGGGCGACCTTAGAACATGTATAGACTATCGCGCCCTAAATCAAATAACGATTAAGAATCGTTATCCTCTGCCCTTGATCCCTGAGCTTATCGACCAGGTGAAAGACGCTTGTGTGTACACCAAGTTAGATCTCCGAGGAGCTTATCACCTGGTGCGTATAAAAGAAGGCGACGAATGGAAGACTGCATTCCGCACCAAATTTGGGCTCTTCGAATATCAGGTGATGCCCTTCGGTTTGTGCAATGCACCTGCCGCCTTTCAGTACTTTATGAATGATGTTCTTCTGGAACTTATCGACGTCTGTGTCGTTGTTTATATTGACGACATCCTGGTGTACTCTTCTTCAGAATCCGATCACAGAAAACATGTTAGGGCAGTTCTTGAGAAATTGCGCCAGCACAGACTATTTGCAAAGCTTGAAAAATGCGTTTTTCATACCACAGAAGTGGAGTTTCTCGGATTCATCCTGACACCTCAAGGAGTCCGAATGGACTCGCGAAAGGTGGACGCCATCCTCAAATGGCCATCTCCTAGCTCGGTGAAGGGAGTTCAGAGCATGCTCGGCTTCACCAATTTCTATCGAAGATTCATCCCGGAATTTTCCCGAACAGTCCAACCGATCACAGCTCTACTAAAGAAGAACAAACGCTTTGAATGGACTCTTGAGGCCGAACAAGTCTTTCAGGAGTAAAACCAAATTCACCTCTGCACCTATATTGAAGCACCCGCACCCAGATCTCCCTTACATCGTGGAAACCGACGCATCCAGTTCGGCCATGGGAGCTGTCCTGTCGCAAAGAGACCCAGAAACTAACCAACTACACCCTGTGGCCTTTTGGTCCAGGAAATTTTCTCCTCCTGAAATCAACTATGCAATTACCGACAAAGAGTTACTGGCTATTAAATCTGCTTTCAAGGCTTGGCGTCACTACCTTCTCGGGGCAAGACACACCATCACCGTAATTACGGACCACAGAAATTTACAGTATTTAAAGACGCCCAAAGCTCAATCTTCACGACAACTCCGATGGGCTCTATTCTTTGCGGAATTTGATTTTGTAATTACCTATCGCCCTGGCTGCAAGAATGGTAAAGCGGACGCCTTATCCCGGATTGGCATGGAAGAACCCAATTCGAGTTTAGAACCTGTGCCAATCATACCTGAACAAAGAATCTTAGGCCTAACTTCATTGCAAACTATTGGGGACATCCAAACGCAAGTAAAACAACTTCTAGACTCTTCAGCCTTACTGGAATGGAGTCAAAAGGGTCCTTATTACACCGTTAAGGATGACTTACCCTACTTCCAGGAGCGGTTGTTTCTGCCTAGTAAAGAATTGCAAGAACTTGTTATTGCCCATCATCATGAATCATTAATGGAAGGACACCCTGGTATCGCTAAAACGGAGGAGAAAATCAAACGCCACTTCTGGTGGCCTTCTTGGAGAAAAGACATAAAGTCTTTTGTATTGTCTTGCGGAATTTGCGCCCAAAACAAGGGTCAAAAGAAAAGGCCAGCCGGCCTACTTCAACCCTTGGATATTCCACCGGCACCATGGCACACCTTGTCAATGGACTTTATAACAGACCTGCCTCCTTCTGCTGGTTACAACACTATCCTTGTAATTGTGGATCTATTCTCCAAAATGGCCCACTTAATCCCTTTAAAAGGTTTGCCTTCAGCTTCCACCTTGGCCAAGGAATTTCTGGAGAATATAGTTCGCATACATGGTTTCCCTTCCATATTAGTCTCGGATCGTGGAAGTCAATTTATCTCCCACTTCTGGAAGAAGTGTTGCCAACTAGAACAAATAGATGTGCGGTTATCCACCAGCCACCACCCCCAGACCGACGGACAAACCGAGAGAACCAATCAGACTCTCGAGCAATATCTTCGGTGCATGTTACACCAATCCGAGTTAAATTGGAAAGACATCCTTTGGATCGCAGAATATGCATACAACAATTCAGTGCATTCTGGAACCGGACAAACTCCTTTTTATACTTTGTATGGTCACCATCCTCGGACCTCAGATCTAGATCCACCTCTGACCCTGGAAATGCCCGCAGTAAATCATCTGCATTCCACAATAACCCGAGCCTTCAAAGAAGCTGCAACTCATCTACAGCAAGCCAAGAAAAAGTATAAAGAAAACGCTGATTTGCACCGAAGTAAAACTCCTCCTTACCAAGTAGGAGACCAGGTATGGCTAGCAACGAAACATTTACCCCTCAAGGGCCTGCAAACCTTCAATCCCAGATTCATAGGACCTTATCCCATCAAGGCTATAATCAATCCTGTGGCCTTTAAACTGGATTTACCGTCTAACATGCGTATTCATCCAGTTTTTCATGCATCACTTTTGAAGCCAGTACAACCAGGGACCCGACTGTCCAAGCCTCCAGACCCAGTTAAAATTGATGGGGAATTAGAATTCGAAGTTAAAGACATTTTAGACTCCAAGGTGTTAAAGTTCAAACTCTTTTATCTTGTTGACTGGAAGGGATATGGACCTCAGGAGAGATCGTGGGAGCCTAGTAACCATGTTCACGCACCTCGATTAATACAAAGGTTCCATCGGAGATTTCCGAACAAGCCAAGACCCCCGGAGGGAACAACCTTGGGAGGGGCCTTGAGGGGGGGGGGTACTGTCATGATGCCTACCTCTAAGGAGCCAGGTCTGACCCAGAAACCCCAGAGGCAGGCATCATTCCCCCCAGGGAAGTGCCAGCGGGCCCAAGCTGGGGCCCTTTGGGCACAGTCCTGGCGCCTTAGGCGCCAGGCTCATGTTGGACCCCTGTCCTGGCGCCTTAGGCGCCAGGCTCATAAAGCTAGACAAGTGTTCAAGAGTTTTAATGTGCACTTACCTGATGCAGACCATGCTGCTACATCCAGGCCCTCTTGAGGCCTGAATGGAACTACTTTACCTGTGGGACTTATTTCCCCTGGGTGTGGTCGGGGAAGGATACATACCTGATCGGTGGAAGGATACATACCTGGAACTTCTTCCAAAGCTATTTAAACCACGCCCGATCAGCAACTCACGCTTCGCGTTGTTCTGCTCCTCGCAGCTGGACACTCACCGTGTCAGTTCCTGCATCTGGACTTCAGCCACGCCTGTCAGCATCCTGGGTCACCTGCTAAGAGAGGATTGGAGAGAAAGAAGACCTTACCTGCTAAAGCTGCATCATGGAGACATCACTCCGACAATCCTGAAAGGGAAGACATCATTTTAAAAGCATTTCGCTTTGATCGCAGCAGCGCTGCATTTCACTCACCTTTCCTGGGCACCTCCATCTTCAGCAGCGATCATCCGGATCCGCAGCCACTTCCCAGAGCCTAGAGAGAAAAAGACAAGAACACAAGGTGAGAGAAGGAAGGGAATAGGAAAAGCTCAGTTTCCTTCTAAGACTTACCTGTTGGGTCATTCCCATTTCATTTCGGGTCCTGCCGCTTCCTGGCATTCCGGACCCCGGCCCCTATGGGGAAAAAAGACAAAGACATTGAATGAGCGAATGCAAAGACATTACCCGAACGCTCATCCAGAACTTACCTATCATTTACTGGTACTGCACGTTTCACTTCGGGTCGGCGCCATATCTCTGGCATTCCGAACCCCGGCCCCTAAGGGGAAAAAGACATAAGCGTTAGCGCTTGCTGCAATAAGACAATGAACATTATTATTAAGCTTGAACTTTTTGAACTTGCTACAGAACTCTTACAGCGCCTTACCTGAATAGTCAAGCTTATTTGAACTCCCATCAAACCTCAATCCAGTGAAGTAACTGGGTTTCAACGCGCCCCTGCATCAGAAGCAGGATGGAGAACTCATCCTTCCAGACCCTAAGGTGAGACTTCACGGGGAATCGAGGAAGGGTATCGTGGAGGGTTGGAAGGAAGTGGGAGGCTTGAGTATTATTCCGTCAGTGGGTAATACTCCCTTTTCACGCACAGGGGAATATTCCTGCGAGCCAGAGAGTCCATCTTCAGAGCCCTGCGCTTCACCATAGAAGAAGCATCAGCACTCGAAGCCAGACCTGCGCCTCCGTGGGAATCAGGTGAGCGTGACAGACGGGTATGCCCAGACGTGGGTCCCGTGCCTGCTGGGCCTAGAGACCCAAGCTACTCCTCACTGATGAGCCCCAACAAGGGTGAAACATGTTTGGGGATGCTTGTGGTCTCGTGCAGGAAGGATGTGACTTAGCAGTTCGGGCTGGACTTCCCCTTTTGGGGTGGGGCCAAGCCTGATTTGCATATGGTCTTTCCCCTTCTGTAATGGCTTGGCAGGCGAAGAACGATGGTCTGGAGGGTTGCCCCGAGCAATGCCAGTGGTTAAGATTCAGTCTAAACCTTCCAGCCATCACCTCTTTGTTTTTGCTTTGTCACCCTGAGTGGGACGGGTATGCCCAGACGTGGGTCCCGTGCCTGCTGGGCCTAGAGACCCAAGCTAATCCTCACTGATGATCCCCAGCAAGGGTGAAACATGTTTGGGGATGCTTGTGGTCTCGTGCAGAAGGGATGTGACCTAGCAGTTCGGGCTGGACTTCCACTTTTGGGGTGGGGCCAAGCCTGATTTGCATATGGTCTATCCCCTTCTGTAATGGCTTGGCAGGAGAAGAACGATGGTCTGGAGGGTTGCCCCGAGCAATGCCAGTGGTTAAGATTCAGTCTAAACCTTCCAGCCATCACCTCTTTGTTTTTGCTTTGTCACCCCGAGTGGGACGGGTATGCCCAGACGTGGGTCCCATGCCTGCTAGGCCTAGAGACCCAAGCTACTCCTCACTGATGAGCCCCAGCAAGGGTGAAACATGTTTGGTGATGCTTGTGGTCTCGTGCAGAAGGGATGTGACCTAGCAGTTCGGGCTGGACTTCCACTTTTGGGGTGGGGCCAAGCCTGATTTGCATATGGTCTTTCCCCTTCTGTAATGGCTTGGCAGGCGAAGAACGATGGTCTTGAGGGTTGCCCCGAGCAATGCCAGTGGTTAAGATTCAGTCTAAACCTTCCAGCCATCACCTCTTTGTTTTTGTCCCGATTCATGTCCCCCAGCACCCCCACCCCCCAGCATTGACGGGCACCTGCCAGCAGGCCCCGACTCATGTCCCCCCAACACGTCATCATGATCCACAATCATGGGCCTCATGGCCTCCCAAATCGCACCGCACGCCCCCCCTGTGCAAAGACCCAACCAAGTATCCCATCCACCCCACATTGAAATGCCCATTACATGATACAACCCAAATGGCAAGAATGTACATCAACACATGTCTGTCACACACACCCAATGGGTGCTGGTGATTGTGAAAACCTACACCGTGACATGCATGAAACCAATGAGAGAATACCACACATCAAAGTAATAAACCAAAATGTATTGAACACAAAAAGAATGTAATCAAATGAAAACATGAAAAAAATGTTTGAAAAAATGATGAAATGCAGCATGTCCAAAACACAAAAAGAAAAACATGAAGTCTGAATCCAAATAAATCGAAATGAAAATGTGTCCAAAGTCTCCGGCCACCAAAACTAATCAAAAGGAAACGGAAACAGTAACATCCATTGCTCCATGGTGAGAAAAATAATAATAGATAAATCCACTGTTCAACTATGTACAAAGAAGTAATCCATGGTCCATGAGCCCAACAAATGAAATGAAACCAAGCAAAAAAACTACCTAATAAAGAACTATATACAAAAAGGCGGGGCATAGTCCAAGCGCCCCAAATGAACGAAAAAGATAAAGGAAACCTAAAACTACAAACTATATACAATGGCGGCGGGCTAGTCCGACGGCTCACTTCCCGATTTCCCGGGCCAGGGCATCATCGAACTCCTGCTCGATGTCCTGGAGGCGGTCCTCTTCCATGGCCCCGAGGGTTCGCAGGGACGATGCCATGTTGGACTCCAACTCCCTGCGAATGGCCTGGAGGCACTCGGCCCGCCTCAGTGCCCTCCGCATGGAGTTCTCTGCTCTGACCATTGTGAGCTGTGCCTCTTCTGACCGCCGCCGCTCCGCATCTATACACCGGCCCAACCGCAGCCACATGGAAGACACACCCATTCCAGGGTTCTTCTGCCCCCTGGCTGATGCCATCATTGCTCCCACCTAGAGCCTGCTGCTGCTGCTGCTGTCCATGTGCCCTGTCCGATGATGCCTGCACATCCTCCATCAGCTGGTCTCCAGTTGTTGTGGTGTCCACCCCTGCTGGACTGCCGACTCCCGACTGTGGCAGGGATGGGATCTCCACCAAGCTGGCTGTGTTGGTCAGGCCAGGTCCACAGGGGGCCCTGGTGGAATCTGGGCCGGAAGACGGCAGGGAGAATGACTGGCGCATAGTCTCCACAGAGGAGGAGAGGTCCGCCAGAGTGCGCGACACATGTAGGAACCCACCAACCAGGGCCCCTCCCAACAGTGCCACGTCGCGACTCTGCTGTTCGTGATGGCATACGTGCACCGCCCAAGAAGCACGAATGTCATCACGAATGTCACGTGTGTGCAACACGACACCAACCAGGACGGAGCCCACACAGTCGTGGGACCCCTTTTCCGCAGGTAGTGGAGAGGCAGATGACGTGGTACTCCCCCCTACCTGCGGATGGGCATGGGACGGGGCATCCCTGCTGGTGCATGGTGGTGCCGTCACAGGATCAAGGACAGCAACATGCACAGGCCCCTCCACGGTGACCTGTGCTGCCACCTGACCCTGGCCCTGTAGTGCACCACTTGCACCAGTGGTACTACCCCCACCATGCCCCATGTGCGGCTCAGTAGCAGGCTCCTCCTCCTCTTTGGAGACCACCAACCTGGATGTCTCCACACCATCTTCCGCCATTGCAAACCCCTGTGGGGGCTCACCCGGCCCTTCCGCTACAGCCGTAGTGGCAGACGCGGCACCAGTCCCCTCGCTCCCGGATTATGACAATTCCTGGGAGGGTGGCTGGGCCTTGCGTCGCCGCCCGATGGAGGCATCCCCGCCGTTTGGCTCCACAGCGCTGTGTCCGCCCTCTTCCTCACTTGACGCTGCGTAGAGGGAGACATAGAACACAAGCATCAGGGTACAATACAATATTCCCCTAGACAGGAAGCAATAACACATGAGTGGCTCTGTCAAATGTCACTTCCTTCCTGTCCCTCCACAATACATGGGTGAATGCATGCAACACACATCCAGACACAGGCACGGCACCTGCAATCAACATCAGCATCCATGTACAGGGGCCTCTTTTAACAAAAATGTTGCCTTCAAACTCACATGCATCATGGCTCACACTGATCCCATGCACACACATCACAGGAGGGTCATGCATCATGGCTTGTACACCACAGACACAGTGGATACAATGGTGACGGCACTGCATGAGTGAATCTACACATCATCACGGACATGTGTCATGCATCCATGGTGTTTCAAAGTCACACACACACTTCTCAGACACACACACATGTGCACCATACATGTACATGAAAGCAGCGCCCATCCCTCACCCCCCCTCCATGTCCAAGAACAGAGACTGGCATGCATTCATGTGTGCATTCCGCATACAGCTCCCCATGTTGCATTGGAACACGTGCACCATCCATGTGGTTCACACATTACTGGTCTCACATGCATGACCATGATGTCCCTGCACACACACATCCATACATGACCTATGTCAAACATACAGGCAAGTATCAGACTACCAGCACACTGCAACATGCCCTGTCTCACACAGCAATGCTTGGCCAATTACCGCTCAACTCCAGATGGGTCTGCCACCGAAGGATCTGGGCGTGGAGCGCTGGGCCTACACGTTCCAGGACCCTCATCTGGATGTTGCTCATACTGACCCGGCCCCCCCCTGCGAGGCGCCGGGCTTTGTAGAGGGTCCTGGACCTGAAGTCCTCCCAGCGCTTCCGGACGTGCTTGATGTTGCGGGTTGCCATCCCCTCCACGTTGATGGCAACCACTGCGTCCTCCTAGATCCTCTCCCGTCCTTCTTTGTTGGAGCGTGATGTTCCGAAGAGGGCATCATAATGCCCCAGGACATGCTCCACCAGGACACCAACTTCCTTCTCACTGAAGCTGGTGGCCCTCTGCCTCTCTGGCTGGGGGTCGCCAGTGGTCTCAGATGGTGTTTGCCCCGACATGGCGACCCCCGAGGCAAGCGTGGGTGGGCAACTAGGTCCTGGGGCTGGGCTGTGGAGCGATGGTATCCCAGTCGGGAGTCTTCTGCTCCAGCAGGGGTGGACACAGCAACTGGACCCCTGCAGATGGCTGACGTGCAGGCACCAAATAGCAGGGCAGCAGGCAGGCAGCAGCGGATGGCTGGTGGGAGCGTGCTCGGGGCTCTGGGGGCAGGAAAATGTCCTTTTGGGCAGGAGCGTGGTCTTCCGTGTGTTTTTGCGTGGTCAGCTTGATACAGAGTGATTTGGCACGTGAAAAAAGTGCACATCAGCGTGAAATCCGAGGAAAGGCCCTTAGCGCATAAGCGCGTAAGTGACGTTACACACGCGGGAGTTCCCCACAACACGGGTGCATTGTGAATCAGCACGTGAGAAAACTGCACGTCACTGTGCTATTGGAGGAAAGGGCCTTAGCGCATAAGCCGTAAGTGACGTTGCACGTGTGGGCTGGCTTAAAAGGTACGAGTATCATGCTATTTTTTTGTACGTGCTTTTTGTGGAGAGCGAGCGGGTGTTTCTTGTACTTCTTGTCGGTTCACACACGATCACTTCACAACGTTTCCAGTTCGTACTCCGTGTTTCCTCAGACTGCGTTCTTTTCTTCTTTTGGCGGGGGTTTTGCCAACACGCACACACACGTCTTTTTCACGTTCTTTTTCAAGGCAGACGGTGAGTTGCGCACGCATTTTCCAACTGTGGTTGCCCCCGTGTGTCGCGTACCCCAGGCTGCGTGTAACACGCATATGCTTATTTTTGTGTTTCTGGGTGCCACAGCGTAGTGTGGGTTCATTCTTCCATGCACGTGGTCTACCAGGAGTTGTGTGCACGTGTACTTTTGTTTCTGGGGTGCCTGTGCATTGCGTGACCCATCATCTTCCCCCAGGGATCACATACAGCCTTGCTAGAGCACTAGGGTACGAATTCCATCTAGTAACCTACCCCTTTCACCCCAATTGCCCAGGACAATTGTTTACTGCAACTCCCATACGCACAACAACATCAGTGCCATGGTTGGGACGCGACCAAGCAGTAAGGGAGGCAAAGGTGGCCGACCTCCAAAAGGTGGGCGTGGTGGGCGCAGTAGGGGACATGGCCAGGATTTGCAGGGTGCCCCTAGAGCCCGGTGTGTGGAGGACCAATCGGGGACACCTATGCTCCCCCCCAATGGTTGTGGGAAACGTAGCTGACACCATCCTAGCTCAGCCCTTGTTGGACCGGCCCATTTTGTCACCTGAACCGGAACAGGATGACTCCCAGGCTGACTTCCATGGCAGCAAGTCTAATCCACGTGTGGCGGTGAAAGTTGCTGTCACCAGGCAACGTGGATCTGGGGCAGCATGTCATCTGCTGCCCCAAGTAGCCAGGGTGGGGAGGCTGCAGGGCAGTGCAGCTCAATCCACCCCAGCTATGAGTCTCCCAGCCGGGACAGTGTCGGTCCAGGTCCATCACACCGATGTTGGCCCTGCCGACATCACCCTGCAGCCAATGCCTGCACTAAGACCTATGATCATTATGCCTTTACAGGCTTCTAGTACCCAGTCAATCTGCACGTCTGCCCCTACTGACCAGAGCAAAGTAAGCCACTCAGGATCCGCACCACCTTACAAGAAGAAGAAGAAGGGTGCTCTTGCACTACAGGCTGAGACCCCAGACACGGCTACACACTCCGGCACATCAAGGAAGCCTAGCTTCAATGACGCCGAACTTGATGCACTTGTGGCCTATGTGTCGGCACATAGCCACGAAATGTTGGTGACTGCAGGCTGTAAGACTACCCCTGGTCAATTTAGGGCCCACAGGCAGACCATCGCGGACCACATTAGTGCCCTTGGATTTGTGAGGCACACAGCTGATGATTGCTACAAGCAGTGGGATGACCTGAAACGCAGAGCAAAGAACACACTGGCTTCCAATCATGCCTCTACTCTGGTGACTGGCGTTGGGTCTCCACCAGAGGACGACCAACTCACTGAACATGAGTCTGTTGCTGGAACCTTCGTCACAGAGGAACAGATCCAAGGCGTGGGAGACCTACCAGATTATGAGGCATTGTCCGGTGAGTGCCCATGCAAGTGTGTCTAATGCATGTGTATGTTTCTTGGGTGATGTGTAATGATTGAGTGCCAGGTGAGGGTGTGTACTCCTGAGTGGTATGGGTCACCCATGTGCTTCCTCTAAACCATTCACCGGCCTTGGGTTTGGGTATGATAGTATCCCTTCTGACCACAGTAGCCAATTAGCGCCACATTACTGCAGTTGCCCTTGAACTGTCATCTTGCAACAACATTGTTCTGATTTTTCAGTGTTCATTCAGCCTGATTATTTCAATCCTCCCATTTTTGCAACACATTTTTCTGCCCTAATGCCACATATGTGACATGCTTCTGTCATAGATTACAACCCACATTGGCCACATTTATTACCTTGTTAAGGCAATGATTTGACCATTCAGGCTGATTGAGTAAGGGCCTGCTCACAATAACTTTTGGGGCCTGTTTGAATGTGGAACATGATTTTTGTTTCCTGTCATGTTTAAGTGACCAACCATTGATGTATCTATCTGCCTGCCATCACTGTATTATTGTACACTGGATGTGTTGCAGTGTGTGGCACATGCGTATTTTGTCACACTATTTTGCATTTTTCATCTCATCATGTCCATCTCACATGGATGGGTGACAGTACTCATTCACTGACATATGTCTGTACTTGGCAAATGTACCATGGCTATGCTACATGCCATCTGTGTGCTGGCATGTGTCATGTATGTGTATTGGACATGTCACTAACAGGCTAATGTGTGATCCAGCATGCAGCAAATGTGTTGCTATTCCATCTTGGTGTCCTCAGTGTCTGCTTTTTGCCTCCCCTTCCAACTCATTGACAGTGCATGCATGCCAGGGTTATAGTCATGTGGGACATGTGTAATTCATGTACTGGATCTCTGGCTTGTCAGGCCTATGTGTGTGCTATGGTGCTCATGGCTGTTTCCATTTGTTGTCTTTCATGTTTTTGCAGGTGATGACGCACTTGATGCTGTAGAGGTGAAGGAGATGGTGCAGACCCAGGAGGAATCTCAGCCACGACTGGGCACCAGTGGAGGACGTGGTGTGGTGTTGGTGAAAACCCAATCCTCCTGCAGACCATACTGTCCATGGGTGTCTCTGGGTGCACCTCCCCAGACCTCTATGATTCAGGTGCTGAATCGGATGATGAGACTTATGTGCTGTCGCATGTGAGTGTTTCTGGCAGGGATGCTGTTCTGTCCAAACCAGCACCAGGGGTAGACCCCTCTATGGGGATGTCAGTTTTGGTAACTCCGCCTTTTGCAGTTACGGATGCAGGGTCACACTCCACAACATCTGATCCTGTTTCTGGGCCAGCAGATCAGAGGGGGAATGCAGTCCTGCAGCCTCAGGCAGTGACAGCACACCGAGGTGCAGATCGCCTTGCCCCAAACAGGTGTGGTGCCCGCCGACGTGGTGGCCGTGCGCCACCAGACAATACTGTATGGGAAAACTCCATGTACGGTATAGCAGCACAACAGGGAGCATCGGTTGAAATTATGGCTCAGGCAATGGAGAGGGTGGCCACTTCCATTCTCCCCCCTGAAAGGCAGATGGAGCTCCAACAGCAGGCAACAGAGTCCATTTGCCAATCACACAGGGAGGACATGTTGGCGTCCAGCAGGGACCAACGGGCGGCACTGGAGACTCTGCGAGAAGCCATATCTGTAGAGTCCCAGGGCCATAGGGAAGCCCTGAGGTTAGAACTCCATTTCCTCAGGGAGAATCTGGTTGAACTTGAGGCTTCCTGAAATTTTAGGGCAGAACAGCAGCTGGAGCAGCTCACACGTTTGCTCTCAGCTGAGCTGCAGGCAACTCGTGAGGAGATCCGGGCATCACGCGAGGCCATGCGTGCAGAAATGCAGGCAACCCATGAGGTGCTGCATGGGGATCTCCGTACTATCATCCTCCAGAACCAGACCTTCCACACCTGCATGCTTGCTGCCATGGAGGACCACACCAGGGCTTTGCGTGGGCTGCCTCCCATAGCACCGCCACCTCCTGATATAGCAGCAGAGGGTGAAGAGAGCAACAGCAGTTCTCCCACATTGGCGTAGCCGTGCAGGCCATGAGCCCATGGAGCTATTTTTTTTCTCGCAACATCCACGCAGGTGGGTGTTGGTGTGCACCCTGTCCTCGAACCTCCTGGGTGCCCCTCACCCCCCCCCGGCCCTCACTTGGGCATTTTTCTTTTCTTTTTTTTTAACAGTGTGTTGCCTTCTGTGGCTCCCGTGGGCATCCACTGTGTATTCCAGCTGGGCACATGCAGGCTTGTCCTGTGTTTGGGTTAGATGCTTGGGATCCTGACACACACACCCCTCCTGCTTCCCCTTTCCATGGGCTGCAAAGGGTGTGACCAAGTCACAGTGACATTGGGCTCCCATGAGCTGTGTGGGCAGTCTGTGGTCAAAACTGTGTGGACATCCCTAGTGGGGATTGTTGTTGTATTGAACACTGCATGGTGTATTGATATGTGCTTGTGCATCTATGTCTTCCTCCTTATTCACAGGTACCTTCTTCATGTCTTCACAAGGCCGTCTCCTTGGCAGATGCAGTTCATGTTGTATGCAGTACACTGACACATTTGCCTGACAGCAGCCCTCTGCAGTTGGAAGGGGTCGATGTGCTGGCTTATTCAGGTTGCAAGACTTACACTACTTTGATTTTGTACTGTCATATTTTGCCACTGTTTCATCCTGTGTTGCTGTATTGTGTTGTTCATGTGTGCTGTTTGTTATTGATTACTGGGAGCATATTGTCTGTGGCCTGTTTCCATTTGGGACAGTGCACTTTGTGACACTTGTGTCATGTGTTGTGCATTCATTTGTTTGCTTTCACATTGCATGACATGCCATGGTGTGTTGGGTAGCTAAGATGGGGAGGGGTTGGGTGACATGGCACTATTTTGATGTTGTATTTTGCAAGGGGGTAGTCATTCATGCAGCATAAATGTGTGCCTTTTTGTGACACAGCATTGGTTGTCTTTCAGTAGGTAGGGATGCACACAATGTAACACTTCTAGGTGACCAATCTCAGGCTAGTATGGTTGTGACAGTTGACTGTCCCTTATGTCATCATCATTGATTGTCAGCTGGTATGTGCCAGGGCTGTGTTCACTCCACAGGGGTGTAATTTTAGGTGAAGTAATTAGCCACCAGCTGCGTACGGGCTGCCTCACCACATGCCTTTTCCCCTCCCATGCGCAGCGGGCGTGCATGTGGTTGGGGATGTGGGGGCTCCACCATGTCCACCCGCAGGCCCCGGCGGGTTGCAATGTTGTGCAGGACACATGCTGCCACTATGATCCTGCACACTACGGGGGGCGCATATAGTAGCTGCCCACCAGAGCGGTCAAGGGAGCGAAAGTGTGACTTGAGCACTCTGAATGTGCACTCCACTATGCCCCGGGTTGCAATATGGGCTGTGTTGTATCTTACCTCGGGTGCTGTGGTGGGGTTCCGAATTGGCATCATCATGTGGGTGCTCAGAGGGTAGGCACTGTCCCCTGGGGAGGTGATGATGGGTATCATTAGTGGGGTTGTGACATTACTCAGAATCAGACATGCATGCATGTGCAGAGGCATTTATACTCACCAAGCAGTCATGTATCGCCATGCCGCCCTGCTTCTAGGTCCCGGTTTAGGGGTGACATTCTGAAAATGAAACTGTCGTGGGTGGACCCTGGATAGTTGGCATATACTGAGGTGATGATTCCCTTGGCATCACATACTACCTGCAAGTTGATGGAATGCCAGTGATTGCGGTTTCTATAGATGTGCTCAGTTGCGTTGGGAAGACGTAGAGCCACATGGTGCAATCAATGGCACCTAGCACTTTGGGGAAGTGTGCCACCCCGTAAAATTCCTGGACGGCAGCCTGCCTTTCTGCAGGTGTTCTGGGCATGTATATGTGCCTGCGGACTGAAGAGCGTGCAGTCATGATGGCCAACACCTGGTGTAGGCAGCGTGACTGCGTGGCCTGTGACCCCCCCCCACCACTATGGCGCTTGTCCGCTGAAATGAACCAGTGGCCAAGAAGTGCAGTACATTGAGCACCTTTTCCAAGGGGCTCAGTGCTTGGGAGCACAGGGTGGGTGATGTGAGGTCATCCTCCCACTCACTCACCAGGTTGAGTAGTATGTGTGGTGGGAACCTGTACCTCCCATACACCTGATAATCAGGCATCCCAAAAAGGCTGGTCCTGGGTGTAAAAATTCTGGGCCTGGCTATCCTCCTCCTCCTGCGGTGTCCCACGACCACTGCTGCGAGGAATGGTATATTCATCATAGCGTCTGAGCTTGTTTGTTGTTTGCGTGCACTTTTATGCTGCCTGGGGCCACGTACGCCTGCTTCCTGCTGGCGTACGTGTTTCCGGATTAGCGCGTCTTTTTTGGGGCACGCGTTTCCCCTGTTCGATTCCATGAATACGTGTTGTAGGCGCGCGTGTGGGCGTTCCGCACATTTACCTCCTGTACTTGCCCCGTAATGGCCACATTTGCATGCGTTGTTCCCCATTCCACGTGTTACGCCCCGTGTTACGCCTACTTTTGTTGTGTGCACCGCGCTATGTGCGTTTTCGGTGTGCGCATAGCGCATGCCGTTTGATGACGTGTGCGCCCGCCACGCAGGATTTTAGCGCACATCCCAGGATTTACACACGCACGGACTTCCATGAATCGATGTGCACGGCTTTCGCACGCTTGCACTGCGATTCGCACGCTTTCGCACGCTTGTGCTGCGCACATTAATTTCATGAATCGGCCTGTCAGTGTAGATTCGTCAAATGACACCTCATTAATAAGCCTTTACATTATTTTGGGACCCTCCCTCTAATTTTGCCCCCTCTTGACAAAATCCCACCAAACTTCGCAAAAACATTTATATCTATATGTAACATCAGTTTGCCAAATTAAAGTGTATATTTGTCCAATGGCACCTTATTTATAAGCCTTTACATTATGTTGGGACCCCCCCTCTAATTTTGCCCCCTTTTGACAAAATCCCACCAAACTTTGCAAACTCATTCGGTATCAGGTTGGGAATATAATTGCAAAATTTCATGCAGTCTCATTAAGTGGCGCAAATTAATAAGCCATCCAAGAACTGCTTTTCACCAACCCTGTAATGCAGAGGTGTCCGTAACTTCTTAGGAATGTTCGCGAACATCCAAACTGTTTGCGGACTTTTGTGGTGAAAAACACCTTGTTTTTTTTAATTCTTTCAGCCATATTCCATCCCATCCTGATCACCCCTCACCTTCCCAGGGATTATTTGATAAATTTGATAATTTTGACAAGTGCAATGTTGTGTTTTTTAATATGTTTTTACTGCAATGTCCACGGACACCGGCCTTTGGCATTTCCAAAAATCTGATGCACCTCACACTTCACTCCAACCAATCAGTGAACACGTTGCGTGTCCGCGGACATGACGCAAGTCTATTAGCCAATCGGTGTCCTGTCCGCGAAGCAAACCCGGGAAGTGTGTCTACGGAGCGGACATAGATATCACACATTTTTTTGCCTTACGTTTTGGTCGTTTAAAAAAAACTACTGACAGATTTAAACCAAATTAACAAAAGCACGCTTTCGGGACCAAGCTGCCGCTCCTGCCGCAAATTTGGTGAAAATCCGTCCAGAGGTTTGGGCTGTAGGCGTGATCAAAGTTTTTTCCCATTATGTCCATGGGAAAAAAAAACATTTTGAGACCCCCCTATAACTTTGCCCCTCCTTGACCAAAAATCACCAAACCTTCCGAAGAAATTCAGAGTGGGACATATACTCTTTTTGCAAAGTTTGGTGAGGATTCGTCCAGGGGGAGCAAAGTTATAAGCTGCCCATAAAGTGCTCTTTCTATGGGTTTAACAACTTAACCATAACTACATGGCCGCTTCCGCAGGCCATGTAATATATATATATATATATATATATCAGTGAAAAAACTTTGTTAAAGGGACGTTATGGTTAAGTTGCGCTGCTAAAAACCTTTCAAATTCAGTGAAAAAACTTTGTTAAAGGGAAGTTATGGTTCCAAGTAAAACCGGAAAACCCTTGAAATTCACCAGTTATGGTAAGCTAAGCAACCATAACTCGCGCCACCACCGTGCACTGCTAAGCCTAACACCCAGGACATAAAAGATGACATCACAAATGTCATTGATGACATCACTGATGACATCACATGCCTGACTCCCCCTTTTTCTTTCCTGACATATCTAGGCCACATGATTTTCTTCAGTAGCAGTCAGGAACTAAAAATTATAAATGTACTATATTCGTAGACTTATCCTTCAAGTATGTTCTTATAATAATTCCCTTATGGTCCAGTCATATCATATGAAACAAATACATAGGGGAAGACACAACCTTGAAAGACAGAAATCCTTTGTGTGCATTAAAATTATCAGTAGATTTATCAGCACTTTCTGTTAGTTTCGATGTTTTTTTATTACTGTACTTTCCCTGTATATACTCATATTTTTATATGTTGTACTCACACTATTTTCCTTAGGGTCCAGACACATCATGTGATATATATAAATAGGGTAAGTAACAGCTTTGAAACAGAGCAATCATTTCTCTGCATAAAGGTAATCAGTTAGGTTATGAACACTTTCTGCTACTATTGCTGTTTTTTTTCTTCTTACTTCAATTCCCTTGTATATATTCATATTTGTATGTGGTGTTGTCTCTTTGTGATTTGTCTATAATAATGCAATTATGTAGTAAGTGGGTTTTATTACCTACTTATCACAAGTTTCACTGTACGCAAAACTGTAATATGAAAACAGTTATCATTTCACTGTTCAACTTGGCAAGCTTATGAATATTGCACCTCATCGTGTATGCTGCCCACAATGCCTATGTTTCTACATGAGTACCTTAGTATACTGGATGGAACTTCATAAGAGAATGCTATTTATATCAATGCATTGCTTAATACACTGATTAGCACTTGATATTTATTCCAATAATGAAAGATAAATGCACATGTGATGTCATCAGTGATGTCATCAATGACATTTGTGATGTCATCTTTGATGTCCTGGGTGTTAGGCTTAGCAGTGCATGGTGGTGGCGCGAGTTATGGTTGCTTAGCTTACCATAACTGGCGAATTTCAAGGGTTTTCCGGTTTTACTTGGAACCATAACGTCCCTTTAACAAAGTTTTTCACTCAATTTGAAAAGTTTTTAGCAGCGCAACTTAACCATAATGTCCCTTTAACAAAGTTTTTTCACTAAATTTGAAAGGTTTTGTAGCAGCGCAACTTAACCATAATGTCCCTTTAACAAAGTTTTTTCACTGAATTTCAGAGGTTTTTAGCAGCGCAACTTAACCATAACGTCCCTTTAACAAAGTTTTGTTCACTGAATTTCTTAGGTTTTTAGTAGTGCAACTTAACCATAACGTCCATTTAACAAAGTTTTTTCACTGAATTTCAGAGGTTTTTAGAAGTGCAACTTAACAATAATGACTTTGACTTTATATACATGTCATATGGAACTGACTGATTCTCTTCTACTGTACTTGATTTCCACGAACTCATTTAATGTTCGCGGACATGTTCGAAGAACAGTACCACTACCTAAAAACTCTGGGGGGGTATGTTTGATTGTTATATCATAACATAGGAACATTTAACAAATTCAAAAAGGAGCACACAAACACATTATATATACTAATACATAAGAAATGTAACCCATATATACAACACACTATTTTTTATTTATTTATTTGTTTGTATAGCGCTAAAAGCCCGCGGGCATCAGAGCGCTGATAAAGAGACAAGACAACAGATAGTGGAAAAACAGGACAGAGTGTGAATGACCGATTTCCTCATGATCGAACAGGCCTGTTACCCAGAGTTAGTTGAAAAGTACTTTATTCAATTTCTTCCGAAAAAGAATGTAGTTGGATTCGAGCTTCAGTGAGGTGGGAAGTTCGTTCCATTTTTTTATGCTTAGTGTCGGGAAAGCCTTGCCAAGGCCGTGCTGCTTTTTTGTTATGGTGGTTTGCAATTGGCCTGTGTTGGAGAATCTGAGCCGCCTTGGTGGCTCATATCACTTGAATTGTTTCTTGAGGTAGGCCGGTGCTTTGCCGTATAAGCAATGATGAACCATGGTGAGAGACTTAAAAGTAATTCTTTCTTTCATAGCCAACCAATGGAGGGCCTTCCTTTCTCCAGTGATATGTTCCCTCCAGGTTCTTCCTGTGATGGTCCTGATGGCGTTATTTTGGATTGTTTGACATTTCTTCACACATTTGCTGTTTGCTCCTAATAGTAGGGAATTTCCATAATCTAGTCTAGATAGTATAGTGGCTCTAGCAATGGTTGTGCTGTTTTTTTGGTATAGCAATGGTCTGATTTTTTTCAGTAGCATTTGGTGGTATTGATAATTTTTCTTTAGATAGGCTGTGTGTGCTTCAGCACCTAACAAGGTTTGAAGATATACTCCTAGTGTCTTCACTTTTTCTGATATCGGAATTTGGGTGTTTTTAATAGAGAATGAAGAGTAGAGTGGGCTCAATTTCTTTCTGGCCTGTGTAAAGCCGAAAATCATAAGCTCGGTCTTGGAGCCATTTAGACACATCCAATTTTCTTTCATCCAACATTCTATGGTGTTGTATAGGGATGAGAGTTTGTCACTGTCCTTATTGTAATCCCCGCTAAGTTCGAAGCCTAGCTGGGTATCATCGGCAAAGTTCGTAAAGAAAATACCCATTTGAGATAACATGGTGCAAAGGCAGTGCATGTAAAGGTTGAAAAGAAGAGGGGAGAAACTGGCCCCTTGTGGGACACCACAATCCACCAGTTTGGTGTTTCATGTTTTATTTCCCCAGACAATCCTGGATTGCCTGTTTTGAAGGAATGAGGCTATCCAATCGGTTGCCCCTGATGAGTAACTTCCTGATTTTTCCAGGGCCTCTCAGAGTTTTGTTTGATCCAGCAAATCGAATGCTGCCGAGAGGTCCAATAATATTAACAGGCCTGATTTGCCTTTATCTATTATTGACAGCATTTCAGTCTGGAGGTCTAACAGAGCAGACTCGGTACTATGGCTGGATCTAAATCCGGACTGCTGTGGGTGTAATAAGATGTTTTCATCTACATAGCTTTGGAGTTGTTCTGTAGCTACTTTATCCAGAATTTTCAGCAGAAAATTGCAGTTAGTTATGGGTCTGAGATTGGCTGGGTCTTGTTGATTGAGGTCCGGTTTCTTTGGTAGGGGAGTGACCGTGACTGTTTTAATGATGCTGGGTACAGTTTGGTCCCTAAAAGAAGCATTTACCATTCTTCTGAAGAAGGGGACAAAAATATCTGGATTGTCCAGAATGAATTTTGGAGATAGAACATTTTCCAAACACGAGGTGCATCTCATATTGGAGAGTGGTTTCTTCATTTCATCTAGTGTGATGGACCTGAATTGAAATTTGGGGTTTTCTGATTCAATCTTATTTTCTACAAAGTGGGTGTCAATTGAAGTATTTGTGGTCTGGCAGTTTATGATGGTTTCTCTGGCTTTAACAATTTTATTATGAAATGCGGTTTGAACTTTCTCGCAATCTATTTCGGTAGGTTGGAAAGGTGGAGTGAGAGTCGTGGGTTTGTCTATGGATTTGAGAATTTGGAAGAGCTTTCCAGTGGAGTTTGCCGCGGTACTAATGATGTTGTTATAGTAATTTTTCTTCAGATCTATAAGATTAGATTTGTAGATGCGCTCTGCATTTTTCCAATTCATTTTGTTCATTTCTGTGGGTTCTTTTAGCTATTTCCTCTCAAGGTTCCTTTTATCTTTCTTGAGCTCAATCGCTTCAGCATTGAACCATTTTTGGTGATTAGAATTGGGTCTGACTTTCTTGTTTTTTAGGGGGGCGTGGAGATCTAATAATTTTATCATGCCATGATTGTATGTTGATATTATATGTTCACAAGAATCTTCATCTTTTGTAGTGTCCATGATTTTCTGCATTTCTGCTGAAAGCATGCTGCTTGTAATTTTTTTCAGGTTCCGGTAGAAAACTGATTTCGGTATATTAGATTGTTTTACCTTTTTAAAGTTCAGAGTCAGGGAAATTTCAATTTTGAAATGATCTGACCAGATGCATGGATAAGTTCTAAGCATGGTTACTTTGGAGCTGTTTGTGACAATCCAGTCCAGCTGGTTCCCTGTGATAGCCGTGGGGCCTTTGTTAGTGATGGTAAAATTACTATTTTCTAGGTCCTCTTCTAGAATTATGGCTTGTTGGTCGTGTTGGTTTCCTCTCCATCTGTTTATGTCACCCATCAATATAGTTTCTGTGTTGGTGGATTTGAGGTTATTTAAGATGGTCACAATTTCATCATTAAACTCTGATGTTAAGGATGGAGGTCTGTATATAGTTATAATATTTATATTTATACAATTGTTTTGAGTGGGGGTCAGTTTGAGATGAATGATCTCACATCCTGAGCACTGAATCGGGGTGGCAAAGCGTTTAAGGGAGTTTTTTGCGATTATCGCCACTCCTCCGCCCTTTCCAGAGTCTCTGTTTTTAAGGTATATGTTATAATTAGATGGAATTGCAGTGTCTATAGTAGGTCCAACAGGTTCTTGTAACCATGTTTCTGTTAGGCATAAAATGTCTAGTTTCTCGTCTATAATGTAGTCGTGGATTTCTTGTGCATGTTTCGTCATTGACCTGGTATTTAATAATGCGATTTTAAGGTTAGCATTATCAGCCACTATCTCATGAGCTGCTTCGATGTGAATGGCAGCTTTGGGTGGTATTCTTCTGATCTGTGTAACAGTTTGATCAGGAGGCTCAGGTCTGTATCTAAGAAAGTCCTGGACCAGGCCTTGCTGCTGTAATATAGCAGCTTGGGACAGTAGGTCATTAATATTAGGGTAAACCATACCTGTATTTTAGTAAGCAATGCCTATGTTCGAGATCCGGCAGCGATTCCTGCCGTGTGCCGTGGGATGCCATGGACCGGCGTAGACTGGCTTCGTCGCGGAAGTGCCGGCGCTGAAGCGCCTGACGTTTCCTTAACGCGACGTTTGAGGATTATGGGAATGGTAGTTCCCAGGTGTCAGGGCTTGTGTCTGCGTCGGCAGAGAAGCCTGAAGGCGCGCGAGGTACTTGGTTTCTAAAGTTGGTAAGCAGAAACGAAGAGCGAATCAGCAAAAGCAAAAAGCCTTACAATCTGTCTAATTTATCCACTACGATGCTGGCTTACATTTAAGTTTCAGATTTTTCCACTCGCAAACAATTGTCAGAAAAATAACTTTGGTAAGTCAAAATCTAATGCTTCCATCCTTATGGGACTGACCTTTTATTTCTAGTGCAGATGCAAAGCACAAAGTGTAGTGTTCCGTAGACTGTACTTTACCAGATGGGTACTTCAGTATGGCGCGCAGCGCACTGTTACTTGCAGGCCACCTGGGGCAGACTAACCTTGAGGAGGAGGTGTGCTGCTGAGGTTAAAGTATAGGTCCGCCGGGACCGGCGTAGACCGGCTTTGTCGCGGAAGCGCTGCCGCTGAAGCGCCTGCCATTTCCTTAAGGCGACGTTTGAGGATTATGGGAATGGTAGTTCCCAGGTGTCAGGTCTTGTGTCTGCGTCGGCAGAGAAGCCTGAAGGCGCGCGAGGTACTTGGTTTCTAAAGTTGGTAAGCAGAAACGAAGAGCGGATCAGCAAAAGCAAAAAGCCTTACAATCTGTCTAATTTATCCACTACGATGCTGGCTTACATTTAAGTTTCAGATTTTTCCACTCGCAAACAATTGTCAGAAAAACAACTTTGGTAAGTCAAAATCTAATGCTTCAATCCTTATGGGACTGAGCTTTTATTTCTAGTGCAGATACAAAGCACAAAGTGTAGCGTTCCGTAGACTGTACTTTACCAGATGGGTACTTCAGTATGGCGCGCAGAGCACTGTTACTTGCAGGCCACCTGGGGCAGACTAACCTATAATATTTAACCATACTAACCATTCATTTAAATGCACTATGTTCTAAAATGGAATATACCACAAGAAGATAAATTGGCTTCCAACATAATTACCTCACAAACACGACAGAACTGAGAACAAGAGCAGACCCACTGAGTATATAGGACATATCTTACCTGAAATAGTAAGTGTACTTAATTCTATTAATATATTTATAAACTTTCTGTATTAGATAAAAAAAATATTATCTTTTTTTTTTTTCTCACAGAAATGTCTAGCACTCTGGAATGGCTAGAGGAGCATTTCCCACATGAAGAAATGTCACAAGATAGTGAAACTAATGGTAAACACTTTATAATATAAACCATGTAATTATTATTATTTTGTATACATTTAACATATATATATATATTTTTGTACAGAGCATACCAAAATAGAAAATACTTCAGAAAAACCTGTTATGGATAACACTTTTCACAGTACAGAAGAAAAAATTGATTTTCTGTTGACTAATTTTAATAAATTGAAAACTTTTGTGGAAGATCATTTTAAACCAAAAACCTCGTACCATTGCCCCACATGTACTTGTCCCTCCTCACCATATCCCAGTCAATTATCCCCAAACCCTCTCCATAACCCAAATGTTTTGATGAGACTTCCATCCATTCTTCTCCTAATAACAATCATGTTGAAACCCCTAATTCTCCTGTTTTTGTTTCTGTTTCTGCCTCACCTTCTCTGTCATAAATTATTAATATATGTTAAATAAAGTTTAATTTTTATATTGTGTTGTAAATAGTTTCATTTAAAAAAAAAAAAAAACAATGTAGGTGTCCGCGGACAGTGCAGGTGTTCTGAAGTGTTTGTAAATAAACGAAAATGGAGGTGTCCTGAAGAACACTATACCTGTTCGTACTGTTCGCTAGCAAGATGAAACTATTCTAAGAACACACGCGGTGTCCAGAAATGTTCGTTAAAAAAAATAAATTAAAGTGTCCTAAAGAACACTATATCTGTCCGTAGTGTTCGCTATCAAGTTTAAACTGTTCTAAGAACACAATTGGTGTCCTGAATTGTTCGTAATTAAACGAAAATGGAGGCGTCTTAAAGAACACTATACCTGTCCGTACTGTTCGCTAGCAAGTTGAAACTGTTCTAAGAACACAATTGGTGTCCTGAAATGTTCGTACATAAATGAAATTGGATGTGTCCTCAAGAACACTATATCTGTATATCTGTCCTTACTGTTCGCTAGCAAGTTTAAACTGTTCTAAGAACACACGCAGTGTCCTGAAATGTTCGTTTCACGTGTAACGCATTTTTAATTACTTCAGGACCCGAACAGTGTCCGTAGAACATCAACGCGCATGCGCTAACCAATCTCCGTGCATTTGGTGTCCTGCGGACATGCGCTTCCTTCGCGGACTTGTTCGCGAACGGATCATATGACCGCACCCACGCTGATCGCGTGTTCTCAATGCGGACACTGTTCGTGTCCCCGAACAATTTAAAAGTACATTTTCAATTAATCCATAATATTTTTCAATAAAATCTCACCATGGCACAAGTCCCACATAGTAATTCTGAGTTTCTACATACCTTTTGAAACTTTTTGAACTTCATTTTGTGTTCGATCTGTCCGCGGACAGCGCGCATGTCCGCGGATCGCGCCCAAGCACCCCTATAAAAGACCACGCCCTATAGCTTATTCTCATTGTGTTTCTGGCTATTCTTCAGAACACAGCGATTTTTGCTGCCACCTGCAGATTACACCATCATCGAGATGGCACCCATGGCTGAACTACTGCCACCTGGTGCTGCACCTGCTTCAGCACCACCCCCACCCCCTCCACCACCACCACCTCCCCAAGGGCCTGAAAAGGGGAACAGGAGTGAGGATGCAGAGGAGGAAGAAGAGGATAATGAGAATGAGGTAGAGGAAATCCCTACTACCCGCACTAGGCGTGAGTCTTGGGTGTGGTGGTTATTTACCATTCATGGGAATGGTCCTAAGGCTTGTGCGAACCGTGTTACCTGCAATGAGTGCAAAATGATACTCAGGGAAGCACGGTAAGTACAGCTTTGGGACCACTACTATGAAGCGACACCTGATGTCATTTCACTCTGGGGCTATTCGCAGGGTTGTATCTTGCGAAGAACGTAGCAGGTTGATTTCCTCTACTTCTTCCTCTGTTTCTGATCCTGTCACCACAAGGACCACCTCGGTGGGACAGCGTTTTCCTCAAGCTGCCTCACAGGCCATACAGAATACTGATGACCCTTACCTTTCGAGGGTCACAGTTGTATGTATGTACTGTGACACAGTACTCTGCAGGGGGAGCGACTTCGTAGTGCTTTTGAGACTATCGTCTCAGAGCACGAGAAGATCTGCTCACTACCCAAATAAAACCCACTCTACATCTTCCTCTCTCAGCTCGCACTTTCATATCCCTGTGGTTGGTGTCCCCCCCTTTACCTTCCTTTCCCCTCCTCTCCTAGTGTGTCGTGTATAAAAAACCAAAAAAATACAAAATATCAAAAATCAAAAACAAAATAAGGCTCTTTTCAGAGCCGCCTTTCACAGTTAAAAAATAGAAGTGAAAATAAATGAAGCACGGCCCTTTGTATTTTTTAGAAGTCCGCGGACAGTTCGCGAACATTAAAAAAATTGGGTTGCCACCCTATCACAAACATTGCAATTTTCTCTGGGAGGAAGTGGTGCTTTGGGAGATGTTTGTAAGTCAAAAATTATAAATGCTTAACACCTACTTCAAAATGGATGTTGTAATTCCAAAAAAGGTTGCAATGCATTTTGTACATTTCTCAGAAAAATCTGATTGCCACCATAAGTAAGATGGACTCCATCTCTGCGAAAAATGTTTGTACTACGAAACAGAATATTTTCATTGTGAAAAGAAGACATGCCAAAATCTTTTAGAAAGGCACAAACAGCTTTATTAACATTGCGCTTTGCTTTTTCCATTTGTGAACCAAATGAAGAAGAACAAAGCCACATTTGTCTCTGCGCAATCCGTGAAAATATCACTTGAGAATTAGGAAACATGTCCATAACCTTCCCAAGTCCTTCTCTCATAGCAAATTGCAAAAAAATTCCAGTCACATGTCCTAAACTGTTCCCTCCACAATGAATTACAATTATGTCTGGATGTTGCTCTGTCTCCAAAGTAGCACAGAGAGGTAGCAAGTCCAACCACTTCATTCCTTCGTACTCCATGCCAGTGTACTTCCACATGTGGGAATCCAAGATCTACAGCTATTCCACAGCTTTCTGCATGCACCTTCAACCAATATATCATGAATCTCCCAAAATCCATACAATCTTTTTCCTAAAACACACAGACATAGCTATCTGTTGTTCTCTCAGCAAAAACAGTATATGAGAAACTCTCTTCTGGCACAACACACCCACTAAACTTTCCTGACCAATCCCTTTCAGTACTCATTCTCATTTGCATGACTTCTGAACCCAAAAATCCCCGGATGTAACTCCCGATGTCCGCGAACTACCGCAATGTCCGCGGACATATCGTAACATGAACAGCCCTTCTAACATTTCCACTTCACTCTCTCTGCCATTCCCTCATTGGATGTAGCTAAGAAGTCACATGACCATGCACCAATCACATTCAAGACATCTAACTGCATCATCATAGATCAGCACTGCAAATGTACTGTGAATCTCTCTGAGTACAAGTGTCATATCATTGGCAAGCACCATTTACCAGAAATACTGTACAAGTCTCCAAGATTTCTACTTACAGCTCAATGCATATCCATATGCATGAACACAATCTTCAGGTATGCATATTTTCTGTACAGTAGATGAACACATTTTCAAACAGACTTTTAGCTTGTGTAATCTGTAAAATGAATTTACTGTATTTTTTTCAATTTCCTAAAATCAACTATCACTTATAAACCTTTATACTATTTACTTTCTTTATACACACACACTCAAATCATGTTAAACTAACATTTTTAAATGAAATATATAGACTACATATATTCAAACAAAATTGCATGCAAGCACAATGTATGTTTAAATCTTTAAAAAAATACTTATACAATTTCATATTTTTTTGTTTTTATTTATTTATTTACTTAATTACTTTAATTTAGACATGACATTGAGGCACTATTACCTAGAACAGCTTAGTTACAGAAATAGTGGTATTCACTGGTATATTATAAATTTCAAAAGACATAGTAAAGATATTTTTTTGCTACAGTTAGTCATTCAATACAATTTGTTCATTAAGAACATATCATATGTACTGAACTGATGCAATGTATCTTATATAAATACATTAGTTTAATGGTTTTGAAGAAGGCGCTGAAGATTTCAATTAAAAAAATCAATATCTAAATTAAAAACAGCGCTATATACAAACAAAATTACTAATTTGAATCTTTTACAATTGCAGTGAAGACCAGTCTCCTGAAAAGAAGCAGTCGAATTCGAAGAACAAAGAAGAACTAAGAAGTTACCTGTTAATTTAAGAAAAAAGTAAGTAGAATATCACCATAATATTTGTATCATTACTCAAACATACTGTAAAGTTAATACAAGCTATTTCTGTGCCTAAAAATAGAGATTGTGTACCATTTTGTCCAAAAATCTCAATGTCTTGAACAGCGATTTACAGCCCGAATGGCCCACAAATTCCTATTTTTGGACACACAAATTACCCAACTGAACCGCTACAATTTTCATATTATAGAACAAACAACTGTTTTAATTGTATACATTAGATTTACTATTTGTACTTTTCCACACCACTAGCGTACTTTTTTTTGTCATCTGAACCCCAGTTTAGTAACACATGAATTCAAGAATACCTATCCCTACTAGTTGTAGTTCCCAATGCACAATCACACACCATTACATACATCTTTATCATCTTACTCAAACACTCATGCACACAGCACACATACATTCCAGAACACCCCAACCCATACCTTCTTTATTTTTTCCAACAGACCCTAAAGAATGCCTACCAAAAGTCAAGTCTGTAGAAAGCAACGCAGAAGTAGAGCAAATGAAAATAAAAGTGTCCAACATAAGCATCCATCTCTAGCAGAATTTGTAAAAAAAAGTTGAAACAAAACAGCTAATACAGTCATTTAGTGAAACACAAGAGGTTTCAAGTACAAAAACTTTGCCTCCTCTATCAAAATGTAAAACAAACCAAAAAACAATTAACAGAAAATCAGCTATCACTACAGATAAAACTACTTCTTTAAATTTTAATATGGTGCAAATTAAGCATACCAAGAAAAGTATTTTAGCCAAAATGTACCATCACAAAGTCATTCAAAATCTTATAAAAACAGGAGAGAAATCAGGTTCAATGCTTAAAACCTATCGTAGGAAATTAATCTTAGAAGCATTGATGGACAGTGCAATTCTTATCAAAAGAAAGTTATTTATTTTACTGTTTAACAAAATGAAACCACTAACAAAACTAATAACTAAATTACAAAAAAGACTTCTCAATAAGCGAAATGTCAACAGAAAGAACTTCTTAAGTATCTGCGGAGGTGAATGGAATCACACTACGAGCACAGAACCATATTTTAATGAAGAAGCGTACAAACAAAAGCAAACAAATACAATTGCCATACATAGCAGTGGTCGAGGTTATGAAAAAGTGAATAATACCATAATGGAACAAGAAGTACTCCTTACAAAAATATGCCCTGAAAACTTCCTCCATTCAACTGAATCAAAATGTCTAGTGTACAAATGGCCATGCACGTCAATGTGTAACATTCCCAAACAATGTTTCAAATCTTTACGCCAATTCCTCAATAAATATGTAAAAAGCAAAGACAAAATCAAAATTAAATTACTGTAAAATATGGATACCTGTCCAGTGCGCAAGTACACAGGACCACAAGGACATTCACTGGCCTGCATTACAGGACCTACTTGTAAAACCACTTTCCATGATATCAAAAGGATATCAACACATCATTCAACTATAAGAAATCTAGTCTATAAACTGTACTATGCTAAAAGTCCTGCTTTAGCACTAGCAAATTTAAATAACATCCTTCTACATGGTACAGCAAAAGACCTACTTGAAGAAATTGACTATATCCAGAAAAATTATTTTGGAAGTGAAAGCCATTTACAGAATGAAATAGCTTTAAACCAATTAAGCAACAATTCTACACATGGCAACCTTTTGCTAAACACATACAAAAAAGATATACTAAAATTTAAAAGTACATCAGCTGAAGTACCAAACCAAGTATGTGTATGTTGCCGTAGAACCTTTTATAAAAGTAACACAAAAACTGCAGACCTATCATACAAAATAGAAGACAATGAAGATTCTAAATGGTTTGAATTAGCTCTCTACCTTGTAGCAGAAAACAAATACGAAATAACTGACCCCTTAATACTTTGCAGTTACTGCACTACAAAACTAGACAACAACCAAACTTCTTCACGTGCTATCACAAATAATTTGGAATTATACCAGTACCAAAACCCCTACAACAACTTAATTTATATGAGAGCATCATAATTCAAACAGTACACCCATTTCAAGCAATAATACGCCTTCAACCAAAAACAGCAAAATTACCTCCCTCTGAATTGGTAAAAGGCATTCGTGGAAAAGTAGTTTATTTACCATTAGATCTAAAAGAAAATGTGCATACTCTAGGAGTGCAACGCCCAATGCAGCAATCTTTAATTATCTTAGTAAAGACAAAAAAATATGGGAACAGCTGGTAGATTTATATAAAGTTAGACTAGCCTTCCAATATCTTAGAGAGAATAATGAATATTACAAAGAAATTAATATTGAAGAAAACTTGAAAGATACAACTGAAATAATTCAAGAAACACAAGAAGCTGGTCAATTTTAGCTACTAGATCCTGCTACAATATCAAATACTTTAGACCATTATAAAATTCATCCTTTGCACTCTAATGACACCATAGAAGATGTACTGGAAACGTACCAAATGCGTCAAACAAAAGGATCGCCAATCAGCATATGGGAAAAAAGTATAGAAGCACGTGCTTTTCCTCTACTCTTTCCTACTGGCAAAGGAGGAAGGTATGATGATAGACCTATTCAAATATCAGCTTCAGAATACCGCGCATTACGGATGTATTCTGAAGATCCCAGATTTAGACAAAATGTGGAATACATATTCCACCTACTCTTTGAAAGTGAACTAGCAACTTTATGTTACGGAGTTGCACACATATTAAAATCAGGATCACACTTTCAAAATATGACAGCTACACAATTATTAGAAAAAGTGCAACAAAAGGATGAGGTTTTACAATCAAATATTACAAATCTATTAGCAAATATGCGTGGTACTAAAGAGTACTGGTTTCGACGTCATGGAGATGTACGTTGTATGATCAGAAACCTTGGCCCACCCACTTGGTTTGTTACATTAAGTTGTGCAGAATATGCATGGGACGATTTACATGATTTCCTACGCATATCAAATAAAAACAAAACAAACATAGATATACTAACACCTGGAGAACTTTGTTCTTTGGATCCTGTTAATGTTTCAAGATATTTTCACCATCGCTTCATTGCTATGCTACATTTTATTTGTAATAAAACTGTTCATCCCCTTGGAGAAGTGCAACACTTCTTTTGGAGAAAAGAATACCAAGCCAGAGGAGCACCGCATATCCACATGCTTTTATGGATTAAAGATGCTCCTAAATTTGGTCAAGACAGTGATGCCACTGTTTTACAGTTTATTGAGAAATATGTCACTTGTGAAATTCCATCAGAAGCCACAAATAGTGATCTTCATGCACACATTTTACAATTTCAAAGACACAAATGTGGAAAATATTGTTGTCGCAAATACAAAAACAAAGGGAAATACTACACCAAATGCCGATTTGGTTTCCCTAGACCAGTTACAAATACAGGTCAAGTGAACAACCTCATGTCTTCAGTTAGACATAGTGTTAAAGGTAAGTCACCTAAAAATACATATTACATAAAAAGAAAAGAAGAAGAAAAACATATCAATGATTATAATGCAATCATTGCCCACTTATGGAATGCAAACATAGATGTGCAGTACATTGCAGACAATTCTACTGCAGTTGCACGATATGTCACAGCATACTTAACTAAAGCAGAAAAGACAGAGCTCCAAGACCTCTGGAATGACCTGTCATCAGATAAAACAGTGTCTCAGAAATTATACAGCTTGGGCATAAAAATGCTCACCCATAGAGAATGTGGATCATATGAAGCAGCTGATTGTTTAACTGGTACTGCATTGTATGGTAAATCTGAAAATATAGCATGGCTAAGTCTTGGTCCAGCTAAATCTAGAAAAAGAGTTCTAAAATCATATGAAGATATAGAAACAATAGCCAAACGTGATCCCAACAGCCAAGACATTTTTAGAAAACAATTTATTGGACACATACTACCCAAACAGAAGTAATACTTTGGAAAACATGTGTCTATACCACATAGCCCAAAACTACACATACAAAAATAATATAAAACCTGATGAAAAAAAAGGTCAATACAGAGTGACAAACTGTGAAGGCAGCTTAGTTAAACTCACTAAACCAAATTTAATTAATCATATCAAATTGTCATTGAAGACTCCTCAACATAAAGAAATACATTACATGTCCCTGCTACAACTCTTTAAACCATGGAGAAAAGAAGAAGACATACTAGAAAACTATGACTCATATGAAGATGCTTTCAAAGCAAATGAAAGCACTATAACTGATGTAAACTTTACACAATACAAAACAATGTTGCACAATGAACAGCAACATGAAGAAGACCTCCAGGCCCAACTAGATAAAGACACTCCTGACAGTAGTCAACCTTCTGTAACAGGAAGCCAAGAACCACTTGGAGAACCACTAATAATAAATGAGGCAGAATTAGCTATGATAGAAGTAGAAAACACCATGTATGAAGATAAAGAAGACTTAACTATACTACAATCAAAACTAAACAACTAACACATAGCATTTTTGAAGAAGTAACAAAACAAATTGCACATGGTGTACAACATGAAAATAAAGAATATTCCTGCCATAATTATAAACCTATACTACTGTACGTCAGTGGTGAAGCTGGTTCTGGCAAAACATTCCTAATCAAAATCATCAGTAAAGTCCTTCAACAATTGACAAACAACAAACGGTCAGCTGTTGTCACTGCCCCCATAGGTTTAGCTGCCTACAACATAGGTGGTGTCACTTTACACCGATTACTACTATTGCCAGTAGAACACCAGAACAAATTAGACTATTACAAACTTTCTGCAGAAGCTGCAATAGAACTACGCAGAGTATTGAAACAAATGAAAATGCTACTAAAGATGAAGTGAGCATGGTCTCCAACCTAATGTTGGCTTTGATTCACCTCAGATTACAAGAAGTACTGAAAACAAACTATGAAGAGCTCTTTGCAGGAAAACACATTATTGTTTTCGGAGATCTTCTTCAATTGACACCAGTAAAAGGTGAGCCTATTTTTAAAACATTAGGACACAAACTCTGCCGTAAAACTGTTGGCAGCATTGGAAATGTCAACCTTTGGCAACATTTCCAATACAGAGACTGAACAGAAAACATGCGGCAATCTGCAGATCTCACGTATGCCAACATCTTAAAAAGTATCAGAGTTGGTATACTCTCTAAAGAAGCAGAAACAATATTGAAAACCTGGCAAATTAATGCACTTGATGGCGATAATGCATGTGCTACAGATGTTATGGAACAATTAGCCCTCAAAAATGTCAATTGTATGGCCTTAATGCCAACTCTTGCAAGCTGTTTCAAATTCAATGAAATAATGTTAAGTAAATAAATGCAACCAATAATGGAAATTAGCACCACAGACAAACTAGATGTACATGGTATGACACTACCTATTTGTGACCAAGCCACAACAAGACTAAATATTTTAGAAAAATCAATCTCAAACACAGGAGGCTTAGAAAAGATATTAAGATTATCCTTAAATTGCAGAGTAATGCTTAAACGTAACCTTGACGTGGACCAAGGACTAGTTAATGGAGCACTGGGTACAGTTGTTGGCTTTCAAACATACCCACGTGACAACAAAATTCAGTTTGTCAATATACTCTGACAAACTTTCAGAAGTTAAAAGGATAGGACGCTCAACAGCTCGATTCCTTCTCTTCAAAGACATGTATGTACGCAGAGAACAATTTTCTCTAACTCTTGCATACGCAGTCACGATTCATAAATCACAAGGTCTTACCCTAGACAAAGCAATGATAGATATTGGTAACACAGTCTTTAAAGAAGGCATGAGCTACGTAGCACTATAACGCTTACGTACACTTAACGGTCTATTTCTAATCAACTTTGATGCAAGTAAAATAAACGCCGATATTCCTTGCATTTTAGAATACAATAGACTTCGCTCACTATACACTCCCCATCTAAACACATATTCTGTTCCACAAAAAGTAAAACGTTATAAAAGAAAATTAAATCAAACAGAAAAGCAACAGGATGTCACTGCAAATCCTCCAAAGAGAGTAAAAGAAAGTAATACTTCATCAAGTACCACAAGCAAAAAAGAATCAATTAGGGAAAGTAAACCAGGTACTTCTTCAAAGAAGCAAGGCAAACTCCAAGAAAAGCAGTCAGATAGAGAACTACCTGGTCCATTTAAACTCTCAAATATAGTTGCTGTAAGTTGCTACGCAAATGAAGCAATGAATATTCTATTTCAATTACCACCAATTGTTGACAACATTTACTTACACAGTACACACCCATTGTGTATGCAAATGTTAGTACTTCAGAGAAATGCAGCAAACAATCCTGACAACATGTATAGTGTTTATGGAATAAGACAACAATTTGACTACTGTGCTGGAATGGTGAAATTCACTATAAACTCAGGAAGATCACAAGAATTTTTAATGTACTTACTACAAGTACTGGAAAACAAAAACATACCTATAAATGAAATCTTCCAGATTTCATACATGTGGAAACATACATGCACTCTCTGCAACAATGTGACACAAGAAGAAATCCCCAATGAACGCTTCGTATATATATCAATACCTAATTGTGAATCCATTCCATTTCAGCAACTTGTACAAAATGCAAACCATGGTAGATTATGTTCTACCTGCAATTCAGATAATCGCTCCACGTTAGTAATACAAACACATAGTTAATACGTAATACTAATGCTTCTACGTTACAATGCAGATGGTACGAAAAACAACTGCAAGCTGACTGGATTCACACATGGTCAAATATCACTTGGTAAGAAAACCTTCACACCAATAGGTATAATCAACCACGCATGAGCCATAACCAATTCAGGGCACTACACTGCATATATAAAAAAGAAATGTAGATGGTTTCAATGTAATGATAGTACCATTATTCTAAAGCAGAGATTACCAGCAAATCTTACAAACACTTAATTAATGTTCTTAAAACCAAAATTTTGTAACTAAACTGTACTTAACCTCAAGTAAACTTGTAGTAAAAAATATAAACTGTTAGAATATTCCAAAAGCTATCTAACTGCCCAAAGATTCTACAACAATTAATCACATAAATGAATACCACTAAATTAGAGCAATAAATAGACAATTAGAATACGACAATTGTTATCTAACTGTCCCTAAATGTAACAATATCCAAACAGATAAATCAATACCACTAAAATATATAAAAAAATAGACAGTTAGAATACGCCAATTGGTATCTAACTGTCCCAAAATTTAACAATATTCAAACAGATAAATCAATACCACTAAAATATATAAAAAAAATAGACAGAATACGCCTTCTGGTATTTAACTGCTCCAAAATTTCATAATATCCAAACAAATAAATAATATCTTACTGCTCCAAAAATAATTCAACAACCCAATATATAAAGCATTAGCCAGAAACAACAAATGAACACTGAAAACAAACAAATAAACTGTAGCATAACAAAAAAAGTTTTTTATTTTAATCCAACATGGATTTTTTTTCTCCCACACACCCAGTTATTGTAGCAACGAACACAGAAACTGAGCAAATTGCACTGTACTCTGGTTTGTAATCTACTAAATATGAGGGTCCCAAAAAAAAAAAATGTTGATTATTCAATGTAATAAGTCATTATAAAATACTAATACTAACATGCTATTTTCTTTTATCACAGAAATTAACAAGAAATACATGTACTCCAGTTACTAAACCAAACAGTAAGTATATTATACACTCTATGCCCTGGCCACAACCATCGCAGCATATCACACCCATAGTATCTTATAACTTTGTTCCTTATGAATTTGTTTTTGACCCAAAGATATAAGCAACTAAAAATGTGATATGCCCTGGCCACAACCACCGCAGCATATCACACCCATAGAGTAAAACATTTCAACTATGGCCTATGGAAACTTTTAATGTCCGCGGACATTACCAGTGTTCTTAGAACACTTTCAATTTGCCAGTGAACAATACGGACAGTGTCTTCAGAACACCCCCTACGAACATTTCAGGACAACGCAAGAGTTCTTAGAACACTTTCAACTTGACAACGGAGAATACAGACAGCGTCTTCAGGACACCCCCTACGAACATTTCAGGACACCGCGAGAGTTCTTAGAACACTTTCAACTCGACAACGAACAATACGGACAGCGTCCTCAAGACACCACCTACGAACATTTCAGGACAACGCGTGTATTCTTAGAACACACCCCATTTTTTTTATGTGCGAACATTTCAGAACAATGCGAGAGTTCTAGGAACACTTTCAACTTGCCATCGAACAATACGGACAGCGTCTTCAGGACAACCCCTGCGAACATTTCAGGACACCTCGAGAGTTCTTAGAACACTTTCAACTCGACAACGAACAATATGGACAGCGTCCTCAGGACACCCCCTACGAACATTTCAGGACAACGCGTGTGTTCTTAGAACACACCCCTATTTTGGTTATTTGCGAACATTTCAGTACACCGATACAGTTCTTAGAACACTTTCAACTTGCCATCGAACAATACGGACAGCGTCTTCAGGACAACCCCTACGAACATTTCAGGACAACGCGTGAGTTCTTAGAACACACCCCCATTTTCTTTATTTACGAACATTTCAGGACACCGAGACAGTTCTTAGAACAATTTCAACTTGCCATCGAACAGTACGGACAGCGTCTTCAGGACACCCCCTACGAACATTTCAGGACACCGCGAGAGTTCTTAGAACACTTCAGGACAACACGTGTGTTCTTAGAACACACCCCCATTTTGTTTAAGTGCGAACATTTCAGGACAACGCGAGAGTTCTTAGAACACTTTCAACTTGACAACGAACAATACGGACAGCGTCCTCAGAACACCCCCATTTTGTTTATTTGCGAACATTTCAGGACACCCCGAGTGTTCTTAGAACACTTTCAACTTGCCATTGAACAATACGGACAGTGTCTTCAGGACACCACCTGCAAACATTTCAGGACACCGAGACAGTTCTTAGAAAACTTTCAACTTGCCATCGAACAATACGGACAGCGTCTTCAGGACACCCCCTGCGAACATTTCAGGACAACGCGAGAGTTCTTAGAACACTTTCAACTTGACAACGAACAATACGGACAGCCTCATCAGAACAACCCCATTTTGTTTATTTGCGAACATTTCAGGACACCCCGAGTGTTCTTAGAACACATTCAACTTGCCACAGAACAATACGGACAGCGTCCACAGAACACCCCCATTTTGTTTATTTGCGAACATTTCAGGACACCGCGAGAGTTCTTAGAACACTTTCAACTTGCCATCGAACAATACGGACAGCGTCTTCAGGACACCCCCTACGAACATTTCAGGACACCGCGAGAGTTCATAGAACACCTTCAACTCGACAACGAACAATACGGACAGCGTCCTCAAGACACTCCCTACGAACATTTCAGGACAACGCGTGTGTTCTTAGAACACACCCCATTTTGTTTATGTGCGAACATTTCAGAACAATGCCAGAGTTCTTAGAACACTTTCAACTTGACAACGAACAATACGGACAGCGTCCTCAGAACACCCCCATTTTGTTTATTTGTGAACATTTCAAGACACCCCGAGTGTTCTTAGAACACTTTCAACTTGCCATTGAACAATTCGGACAGCGTCTTCAGGACAACCCCTGCGAACATTTCAGGACACCTCGAGAGTTCTTAGAACACTTTCAACTCGACAACAAACAATACGGACAGCGTCCTCAGGAAACCCCCTACGAACATTTCAGGACAACGCGTGTGTTCTTAGAACACACCCCCATTTTGGTTATTTGCGAACATTTCAGTACACCGATACAGTTCTTAGAACACTTTCAACTTGCCATCGAACAATACGGACAGCGTCTTCAGTACAACCCCTATGAACATTTCAGGACAACGCGTGAGTTCTTAGAACACACCCCCATTTTCTTTATTTACGAACATTTCAGGACACCGAGACAGTTCTTAGAACACTTTCAACTTGCCATCGAACAATACGGACAGCGTCTTCAGGACACCCCCTACGAACATTTCAGGACACCGTGAGAGTTCTTAGAACACTTCAGGACAACGCGTGTGTTCTTAGAACACACCCCCATTTTGTTTAAGTGCGAACATTTCAGGACAACGCGAGAGTTCTTAGAACACTTTCAACTTGACAACGAACAATACGGACAGCGTCCTCAGAACACCCCCATTTTGTTTATTTGTGAACATTTCAAGACACCCCAAGTGTTCTTAGAACACTTTCAACTTGCCATCGAAAAATACGGACAGCGTTTTCAGTTATACCCCTGCGAACATTTCAGGACACCTCGAGAGTTCTTAGAACACTTTCAACTCGACAACGAACAATACGGACAGCGTCCTCAGGACACCCCCTACGAACATTTCAGGACAACGCGTGTGTTCTTAGAACACACCCCCATTTTGTTTATTTGCGAACATTTCAGGACACCCCGAGTGTTCTTAGAACACTTTCAACTTGCCATCGAACAATACGGACAGCGTCCTCAGAACACCCCCATTTTGTTTATTTGCGAACATTTCAGGACACCCCGAGTGTTCTTAGAACACTTTCAAGTTGCCATTGAACAATACGGACAGTGTCTTCAGGACACCCCCTGCGAACATTTCAGGACACCGAGACAGTTCTTAGAACACTTTCAACTTGCCATCGAACAATACGGACAGCGTCTTCAGGACATCCCCTACGAACATTTCAGGACACCTCGAGAGTTCTTATAACACTTTCAACTCGACAACTAACAATACGGACAGCGTCCTCAGGACACCCCCTACGAACATTTCAGGACAACGCGTGTGTTCTTAGAACACACCCCCATTTTGGTTATTTGCGAACATTTCAGTACACCGATAGAGTTCTTAGAACACTTTCAACTTGCCATCGAACAATACGGACAGCGTCTTCAGGACAACCCCTACAAACATTTCAGGACAACGCGTGTGTTCTTAGAACACACCCCATTTTGTTTATGTGCGAACATTTCAGAACAATGCGAGAGTTCTTAGAACACTTTCAACTTGACAACCAACAATACGGACAGCGTCATCAGGACACCCCCTACGAACATTTCAGGACACCGCAAGAGTTCTTAGAACACACCCCCATTTTGGTTATTTGCGAACATTTCAGTACACCGATACAGTTCTTAGAACACTTTCAACTTGCCATCGAACAATACGGACAGCGTCTTCAGGACACCCCCTACGAACATTTCAGGACACCGCGAGAGTACTTAGAACACTTCAGGACAAAGCATGTGTTCTTAGAACACACCCCCATTTTGTTTAAGTGCGAACATTTCAAGACAACGCGAGAGTTCTTAGAACACTTTCAACTTGACAACGAACAATACGGACAGCGTCCTCAGAACACCCCCATTTTGTTTATTTGCGAACATTTCAGGACACCGCGAGTGTTCTTAGAACACTTTCAACTTGCCATTGAACAATACGGACAATGTCCTCAGAACACCCACATTTTGTTTAATTGCGAACATTTCAGGACACCCCGAGGGTTCTTAGAACACTTTCAACTTGCCATTGAACAATACGGACAGTGTCTTCAGGACACCCCCTGTGAACATTTCAGGACACCGAGACAGTTCTTAGAACACTTTCAACTTGCCATCGAACAATACAGACAGCGTCTTCACGACACCCCCTACGAACATTTCAGGACAACGCGAGAGTTCTTAGAACACTTTCAACTTGACAACGAACAATACGGACAGCGTCATCAGAACACCCCCATTTTGTTTATTTGCGAACATTTCAGGACACCCCGAGTGTTCTTAGAACGCATTCAACTTGCCACAGAACAATACGGACAGCGTCCCCAGAACATCCCCATTTTGTTAATTTGCGAACATTTCAGGACACCCCGAGTGTTCTTAGAACACATTCAACTTGCCACAGAACAATACGGACAGCGTCCCCAGAACACCCCCATTTTGTTTATTTGCGAACATTTCAGGACACCGCAAGAGTTCTTAGAACACTTTCAACTCGACAACGAACAATACAGACAGCGTCCTCAAGACACCCCCTACGAACATTTCAGGACAACGCGTGTGTTCTTAGAACACACCCCATTTTGTTTATGTGCGAACATTTCAAAACAATGCGAGAGTTCTTAGAACACTTCTCAACTTGACAACGAACAATACGGACAGCGTCCTCAGAACACCTCCATTTTGTTTATTTGTGAACATTTCAAGACACCCCGAGTGTTCTTAGAACACTTTCAACTTGCCATCGAACAATAGGGACAGCGTCTTCAGGACAACCCCTCCGAACATTTCAGGACACCTCGAGAGTTCTTAGAACACTTTCAACTCGACAACGAACAATACGGACAGCGTCCTCAGGACACCCCCTACGAACATTTCAGGACAACGCATTTGTGTTCTTAGAACACACCCCCATTTTGGTTATTTGCGAACATTTCAGTACACCGATACAGTTCTTAGAACACTTTCAACTTGCCATCGAACAATACGGACAGCGTCTTCAGGACAACCCCTACGAACATTTCATGAAAACGCATGAGTTCTTAGAACACACCCCCATTTTCTTTATTTACGAACATTTCAGGACACCGAGACAGTTCTTATAACACTTTCAACTTGCCATCGAACAATACGGACAGCGTCTTCAGGACACCCCCTACGAACATTTCAGGACACCGCGAGAGTTCTTAGAACACTTCAGGACAAAGCATGTGTTCTTAGAACACACCCCCATTTTGTTTAAGTGCGAACATTTCAAGACAACGCGAGAGTTCTTAGAACACTTTCAACTTGACAACGAACAATACGGACAGCGTCCTCAGAACACCCCCATTTTGTTTATTTGCGAACATTTCAGGACACCCCGAGTGTTCTTAGAACGCATTCAACTTGCCACAGAACAATACGGACAGCGTCCCCAGAACATCCCCATTTTGTTTATTTGCGAACATTTCAGGACACCCCGAGTGTTCTTAGAACACATTCAACTTGCCACAGAACAATACGGACAGCGTCCCCAGAACACCCCCATTTTGTTTATTTGCGAACATTTCAGGACACCGCGAGAGTTCTTAGAACACTTTCAACTCGACAACGAACAATACAGACAGCGTCCTCAAGACACCCCCTACGAACATTTCAGGACAACGCGTGTGTTCTTAGAACACACCCCATTTTGTTTATGTGCGAACATTTCAGAACAATGCGAGAGTTCTTAGAACACTTCTCAACTTGACAACGAACAATACGGACAGCGTCCTCAGAACACCTCCATTTTGTTTATTTGTGAACATTTCAAGACACCCCGAGTGTTCTTAGAACACTTTCAACTTGCCATCGAACAATAGGGACAGCGTCTTCAGGACAACCCCTCCGAACATTTCAGGACACCTTAGAACACTTTCAACTCGACAACGAACAATACGGACAGCGTCCTCAGGACACCCCCTACGAACATTTCAGGACAACGCATTTGTGTTCTTAGAACACATCCCCATTTTGGTTATTTGCGAACATTTCAGTACACCGATACAGTTCTTAGAACACTTTCAACTTGCCATCGAACAATACGGACAGCGTCTTCAGGACAACCCCTACGAACATTTCATGAAAACGCATGAGTTCTTAGAACACACCCCCATTTTCTTTATTTACGAACATTTCAGGACACCGAGACAGTTCTTATAACACTTTCAACTTGCCATCGAACAATACGGACAGCGTCTTCAGGACACCCCCTACGAACATTTCAGGACACCGCGAGAGTTCTTAGAACACTTCAGGACAAAGCATGTGTTCTTAGAACACACCCCCATTTTGTTTAAGTGCGAACATTTCAAGACAACGCGAGAGTTCTTAGAACACTTTCAACTTGACAACGAACAATACGGACAGCGTCCTCAGAACACCCCCATTTTGTTTATTTGCGAACATTTCAGGACACCGCGAGTGTTCTTAGAACACTTTCAACTTGCCATTGAACAATACGGACAATGTCCTCAGAACACCCACATTTTGTTTAATTGCGAACATTTCAGGACACCCCGAGGGTTCTTAGAACACTTTCAACTTGCCATTGAACAATACGGACAGTGTCTTCAGGACACCCCCTGCGAACATTTCAGGACACCGAGACAGTTCTTAGAACACTTTCAACTTGCCATCGAACAATACAGACAGCGTCTTCACGACACCCCCTACGAACATTTCAGGACAACGCGAGAGTTCTTAGAACACTTTCAACTTGACAACGAACAATACGGACAGCGTCATCAGAACACCCCCATTTTGTTTATTTGCGAACATTTCAGGACACCCCGAGTGTTCTTAGAACGCATTCAACTTGCCACAGAACAATACGGACAGCGTCCCCAGAACATCCCCATTTTGTTTATTTGCGAACATTTCAGGACACCCCGAGTGTTCTTAAAACACATTCAACTTGCCACAGAACAATACGGACAGCGTCCCCAGAACACCCCCATTTTGTTTATTTGCGAACATTTCAGGACACCGCGAGAGTTCTTAGAACACTTTCAACTCGACAACGAACAATACAGACAGCGTCCTCAAGACACCCCCTACGAACATTTCAGGACAACGCGTGTGTTCTTAGAACACACCCCATTTTGTTTATGTGCGAACATTTCAGAACAATGCGAGAGTTCTTAGAACACTTCTCAACTTGACAACGAACAATACGGACAGCGTCCTCAGAACACCTCCATTTTGTTTATTTGTGAACATTTCAAGACACCCCGAGTGTTCTTAGAACACTTTCAACTTGCCATCGAACAATAGGGACAGCGTCTTCAGGACAACCCCTGCGAACATTTCAGGACACCTCGAGAGTTCTTAGAACACTTTCAACTCGACAACGAACAATACGGACAGCGTCCTCAGGACACCCCCTACGAAAATTTCAGGACAACGCGTGTGTTCTTAGAACACACCCCCATTTTGGTTATTTGCGAACATTTCAGTACACCGATACAGTTCTTAGAACACTTTCAACTTGCCATCGAACAATACGGACAGCGTCTTCAGGACACCCCCTACGAACATTTCAGGACACCGCGAGAGTTCTTAGAACACTTCAGGACAACGCGTGTGTTCTTAGAACACACCCCCATTTTGTTTAAGTGCGAACATTTCAGGACAACGCGAGAGTTCCTAGAACACTTTCAACTTGACAACGAACAATACGGACAGCGTCCTCAGAACACCTCCATTTTGTTTATTTGTGAACATTTCAAGACACCCCGAGTGTTCTTAGAACACTTTCAACTTGCCATCGAACAATAGGGACAGCGTCTTCAGGACAACCCCTGCGAACATTTCAGGACACCTCGAGAGTTCTTAGAACACTTTCAACTCGACAACGAACAATACGGACAGCGTCCTCAGGACACCCCCTACGAAAATTTCAGGACAACGCGTGTGTTCTTAGAACACACCCCCATTTTGGTTATTTGCGAACATTTCAGTACACCGATACAGTTCTTAGAACACTTTCAACTTGCCATCGAACAATACGGACAGCGTCTTCAGGACAACCCCTACGAACATTTCATGAAAACGCATGAGTTCTTAGAACACACCCCCATTTTCTTTATTTACGAACATTTCAGGACACCGAGACAGTTCTTATAACACTTTCAACTTGCCATCGAACAATACGGACAGCGTCTTCAGGACACCCCCTACGAACATTTCAGGACACCGCGAGAGTTCTTAGAACACTTCAGGACAACGCGTGTGTTCTTAGAACACACCCCCATTTTGTTTAAGTGCGCACATTTCAAGACAACGCGAGAGTTCTTAGAACACTTTCAACTTGACAACGAACAATACGGACAGCGTCCTCAGAACACCCCCATTTTGTTTATTTGCGAACATTTCAGGACACCACGAGTGTTCTTAGAACACTTTCAACTTGCCATTGAACAATACGGACAATGTCCTCAGAACACCCACATTTTGTTTATTTGCGAACATTTCAGAACACCCCGAGGGTTCTTAGAACACTTTCAACTTGCCATTGAACAATACGGACAGTGTCTTCAGGACACCCCCTGTGAACATTTCAGGACACCGAGACAGTTCTTAGAACACTTTCAACTTGCCATCGAACAATACAGACAGCGTCTTCATGACACCCCCTACGAACATTTCAGGACAACGCGAGAGTTCTTAGAACACTTTCAACTTGACAACGAACACTACGGACAGCGTCATCAGAACACCCCCATTTTGTTTATTTGCGAACATTTCAGGACACCCCGAGTGTTCTTAGAACGCATTCAACTTGCCACAGAACAATACGGACAGCGTCCCCAGAACATCCCCATTTTGTTTATTTGCGAACATTTCAGGACCCCCCGAGTGTTCTTAGAACACATTCAACTTGCCACAGAACAATACGGACAGCGTCCCCAGAACACCCCCATTTTGTTTATTTGCGAACATTTCAGGACACCGCGAGAGTTCTTAGAACACTTTCAACTCGACAACGAACAATACAGACAGCGTCCTCAAGACACCCCCTACGAACATTTCAGGACAACGCGTGTGTTCTTAGAACACACCCCATTTTGTTTATGTGCGAACATTTCAGAACAATGCGAGAGTTCTTAGAACACTTCTCAACTTGACAACGAACAATACGGACAGCGTCCTCAGAACACCTCCATTTTGTTTATTTGTGAACATTTCAAGACACCCCGAGTGTTCTTAGAACACTTTCAACTTGCCATCGAACAATAGGGACAGCGTCTTCAGGACAACCCCTGCGAACATTTCAGGACACCTCGAGAGTTCTTAGAACACTTTCAACTCGACAACGAACAATACGGACAGCGTCCTCAGGACACCCCCTACGAAAATTTCAGGACAACGCGTGTGTTCTTAGAACACACCCCCATTTTGGTTATTTGCGAACATTTCAGTACACCGATACAGTTCTTAGAACACTTTCAACTTGCCATCGAACAATACGGACAGCGTCTTCAGGACAACCCCTACGAACATTTCATGAAAACGCATGAGTTCTTAGAACACACCCCCATTTTCTTTATTTACGAACATTTCAGGACACCGAGACAGTTCTTATAACACTTTCAACTTGCCATCGAACAATACGGACAGCGTCTTCAGGACACCCCCTACGAACATTTCAGGACACCGCGAGAGTTCTTAGAACACTTCAGGACAACGCGTGTGTTCTTAGAACACACCCCCATTTTGTTTAAGTGCGAACATTTCAAGACAACGCGAGAGTTCTTAGAACACTTTCAACTTGACAACGAACAATACGGACAGCGTCCTCAGAACACCCCCATTTTGTTTATTTGCGAACATTTCAGGACACCACGAGTGTTCTTAGAACACTTTCAACTTGCCATTGAACAATACGGACAATGTCCTCAGAACACCCACATTTTGTTTATTTGCGAACATTTCAGAACACCCCGAGGGTTCTTAGAACACTTTCAACTTGCCATTGAACAATACGGACAGTGTCTTCAGGACACCCCCTGCGAACATTTCAGGACACCGAGACAGTTCTTAGAACACTTTCAACTTGCCATCGAACAATACAGACAGCGTCTTCATGACACCCCCTACGAACATTTCAGGACAACGCGAGAGTTCTTAGAACACTTTCAACTTGACAACGAACACTACGGACAGCGTCATCAGAACACCCCCATTTTGTTTATTTGCGAACATTTCAGGACACCCCGAGTGTTCTTAGAACGCATTCAACTTGCCACAGAACAATACGGACAGCGTCCCCAGAACATCCCCATTTTGTTTATTTGCGAACATTTCAGGACCCCCCGAGTGTTCTTAGAACACATTCAACTTGCCACAGAACAATACGGACAGCGTCCCCAGAACACCCCCATTTTGTTTATTTGCGAACATTTCAGGACACCGCGAGAGTTCTTAGAACACTTTCAACTCGACAACGAACAATACAGACAGCGTCCTCAAGACACCCCCTACGAACATTTCAGGACAACGCGTGTGTTCTTAGAACACACCCCATTTTGTTTATGTGCGAACATTTCAGAACAATGCGAGAGTTCTTAGAACACTTCTCAACTTGACAACGAACAATACGGACAGCGTCCTCAGAACACCTCCATTTTGTTTATTTGTGAACATTTCAAGACACCCCGAGTGTTCTTAGAACACTTTCAACTTGCCATCGAACAATAGGGACAGCGTCTTCAGGACAACCCCTGCGAACATTTCAGGACACCTCGAGAGTTCTTAGAACACTTTCAACTCGACAACGAACAATACGGACAGCGTCCTCAGGACACCCCCTACGAAAATTTCAGGACAACGCGTGTGTTCTTAGAACACACCCCCATTTTGGTTATTTGCGAACATTTCAGTACACCGATACAGTTCTTAGAACACTTTCAACTTGCCATCGAACAATACGGACAGCGTCTTCAGGACAACCCCTACGAACATTTCATGAAAACGCATGAGTTCTTAGAACACACCCCCATTTTCTTTATTTACGAACATTTCAGGACACCGAGACAGTTCTTATAACACTTTCAACTTGCCATCGAACAATACGGACAGCGTCTTCAGGACACCCCCTACGAACATTTCAGGACACCGCGAGAGTTCTTAGAACACTTCAGGACAACGCGTGTGTTCTTAGAACACACCCCCATTTTGTTTAAGTGCGAACATTTCAGGACAACGCGAGAGTTCCTAGAACACTTTCAACTTGACAACGAACAATACGGACAGCATCCTCAGAACACCCCCATTTTGTTTATTTGCGAACATTTCACGACACCCCGAGTGTTCTTAGAACACTTTCAACTTGCCATTGAACAATACGGACAGTGTCTTCAGGACACCCCCTGCGAACATTTCAGGACACCGAGACAGTTCTTAGAACACTTTCAGCTTGCCATCAAACAATAAGACAGTGTCTTCAGGACACCCCCTACGAACATTTCAGGACAACACGAGAGTTCTTAGAACACTTTCAACTTGACAACGAACAATACGGACAGCGTCATCAGAACACCCCCATTTTGTTTATTTGCGAACATTTCAGGACACCCCGAGTGTTCTTAGAAAGCATTCAAGTTGCCACAGAACAATACGGGCAGCGTCCCCAGAACATCCCCATTTTGTTTATTTGCGAACATTTCAGGACACCCTGAGTGTTCTTAGAACACATTCAACTTGCCACAGAACAATACGGACAGCGTCCCCAGAACAACCCCATTTTGTTTATTTGCGAACATTTCAGGACACCGCGAGAGTTCTTAGAACACTTTCAACTCGACAACGAACAATACGGACAGCGTCCTCAAGACACCCCCTACGAACATTTCAGGACAACGCGTGTTCTTAGAACACACCCCATTTTGTTTATGTGCGTACATTTCAGAACAATGCGATAGTTCTTAGAACACTTTCAACTTGAAAACGAACAATACGGACAGCGTCTTCAGGACAACCACTGTGAACATTTCAGGACACCTCGAGAGTTCTTAGAACACTTTCAACTTGACAACGAACAATACGGACAGCGTCCTCAGGACACCCCCTACGAACATTTCAGGACAACGCGTGAGTTCTTAGAACACACCCCCATTTTCTTTATTTACGAACATTTCAAGACACCGAGACAGTTCTTAGAACACTTTCAACTTGCCATCGAACAATACGGATAGCGTCTTCAGGACACCCCCTACGAACATTTCAGGACACCGCGAGAGTTCTTAGAACACTTCAGGACAACGTGTGTGTTCTTAGGACACAACCCCATTTTGTTTAAGTGCAAACATTTCAGGACAACGCGAGAGTTCTTAGAACACTTTCAACTTGACAACGAACAATACGAACAGCGTCCTCAGAACACCCCCATTTTGTTTATTTTCGAACATTTCAGGACACCGCAAGTGTTCTTAGAACACTTTCAACTTGCCATTGAACAATACGGACAGTGTCCTCAGAACACCCCCATTTTGTTTATTTGCAAACATTTCAGGACACCCTGAGTGTTCTTAGAACACTTTCAACTTGCCCTTGAACAATACGGACAGTGTCTTCAGGACACCCCCTGCGAACATTTCAGGACACTGAGACAATTCTTAGAACACTTTCAACTTGCCATCGAACAATACGGACAGCGTCTTCAGGACACCCCCTACGAACATTTCAGGACACCGCGAGAGTTCTTAGAACACTTCAGGACAACGCGTGTGTTCTTAGAACACACCCCCATTTTGTTTAAGTGCGAACATTTCAGGACAACGCGAGAGTTCCTAGAACACAAGCAGTGCGTTTGGATGTTAGGTGATCAGCCCATTAGTTTGGGCTGAGGAAACTCCTGGCGCCTTTGCCTGGAAACCGGCCTTTCAAATTGCAGCTAGACTGGCACCCTAATCTTTGAAGCCACTGGCACATTTCTGCGTGTGATGGGTGAGTGGCCCATGTTGGCATTATCCCCAAGTGTTTATTTGCACCAGTGAGGATGGGACATTCAAGCTTTTGATTGCTGGCAGTTCAATTGGCTCCTGCTGGAAGAGTGCAATGACGTCATGGCTCAGAATTGTTATATTCTAGTACCTCCCATATTAATTGAGAGTGCTGAAAAGCAGCATCCAGCACCTTAGATAGATAACTAAATAAAAGGCTAACTCAGAGCATTGTGATCTGTGGACTTCCCAGGCTGATACTTACATAGAACTAAGGATCTGAAATATCTGTCAATCCAACAAAGGCATGCCCTGAGTATCATTGCAACTTCTGCCGATGCTGCTCCTCAGAGTCAAATAACTGCCTGGTCCCTCGAAGGTAACCCTCAGTCAAGCTGTGAACGTGCCTAACTGGCCTCCACCGCGTCTTGCTTTCTCTCCTCACACACCTCCTTACCTGCCTGCTTGTGGTGGACTGCAAGTCACAGATACATACGTTTATAGTTCCAAACCCTATACGGTGTTGTGGTTTGCTATGAAGTACACTCTCCAGACTCTCATGTAAGCGTTGATCCAGTTTACTTAATTATGTGACAGGGTAGTTCAGTAGATTACAAGGAAAGACCCCCTGGTGCCTACCACCCAGGCAACATCCCTCCAACTGTCATAGTAGGAACTCTCAGAGGAGCATCATTCCAACTGTCAGGATATTCCATTTATGTCATATAGAAGAGATCTAAACCACAGATGCAACGCACCTCCTCCCTTTCGACACACACAAATATACACACCTCCGCTCCTCACCATAACATCTGGCATACATCAGTGATGCCCAATAAACAATATGTGATACGTCCATGAACATTGGAACGCATTCAGTGATGGCCAATAATCAATGCACATACATCCATAACATCTGGATCACTTTAGTGATGCCCAATAAACAATACGTTCCTCATCCGTAACATCTGGCACACATCAGCTGTGCCCCATCAACCATATGGCATACCTCCACAACACCTGGCATACAACAGTGTTGGCCAATAAACAATATACCATACATCCTAAACACCTGGGTCACTTTAGTGACGCCCACTAAACAATATGCTGCATATCGTAACATCATGCACACATTGGTGGTCCCCAATAAACAATATGCCAAATATCCTTAGCATCTTATGCATAAACCCTTAACAGTGCCGAACTGCATCAAATCCCCCTTATTTGCGTCGAATATCCAAATAATCTTTGTTGCATGGTTTCAACGCTAAACCAGTAAATGTGCAAAACTTTGAACAACACACGTTCTTCATATGCTGACTTCCTAGCTCTGAACTCTACACCATGGGTACCTACCTTCCTCCCTACTAGTCTTCCGTCACTGCGAAGGTTTCTTCTCACACCACATTCCACCAACTCATACACTAACATTTGAATTTTTGTAATTACCCTTGTACTGATTTACTTGGTACCTTTTCCAGACTACTGGTCTCTGGCCCTTATTCCAGTCTCCCACGTTAGATTAAAGCATCCACCCCTTACCCGTTTACTCTCACTTGTAGCCGCTCCATATTATCAACTGCAATGAAAAAACTCGAATGTCTCCCTTCGCCCTCTGCTGAATTGTTAGCGACACCGTCTGTCCTCACCTCCTCGCTGCACAGGGTCCAGACGCTGCTATCTCCCTCTCGATTCAGCTCTACAGCGTTACCATGTCACTGGGTGCTTTCCTCGCTGCTTCCCAACCACCGCCAGCAGAGCAGGTTATATTCCATGGTCCATTTCTCAAAACCACTGCCTGGTGGACATGTTGCCATTAAAGTACTTCCAACAGCTGGGATGGAGCTCCCGCTATCTCAACGGTTCCCTCCGCCTGCTGTCTGACACGCTGCGTACAGTGTAATCTTTCCACTTAACACTGCTGCACAGTCCGTGCTAGAACGCCAGTATCACACTTCTGCCTTGTGACAATGGTGCAATCTTTCTGCATAACACTGATGCAGAGTCTGTGCTCCAACGCCACTATCACACTTCTGCCTTGCGACAAAGATGATCAGAGAAGATCCAGCAGCTACTGAGATACAACCGTACAACTTAGTTCTCCACAAAACTCAACAAACCATTTGCCTACTTGATCTTGAACTTGATCCTTGTATCAACCAAGATCCAGTGGAGAGATTTTAGGGCTGGAGAGATACGGTCCCTGGGCTTGAGGCCAAGGATAAGTCTTGCAGTCCTATTCTGGATTAGTTGAAGGAGGTGAAGGGAAGATTTAGGCAGATTGAGGAAGAGGCTATTGCAGTAGTCCAGCCTAGAGAGGACCAGAGCTCTAGAGACAATGAGCTTCTGGGGGAAGGTGAGGAAAGGGAGAAAGCCTCTGAGGAGGTGCAACTGAAAGTAGGCCTTCTTGGCAAGGTCCGTACTGTGAGGAGAGAAGGAGAGAGAAGAGTCGAAGATGACACCAAGGTTTTTTGTCTCACAAGAGGGTGAGGGAGGGGGCCCATGGAGGGTGGCCAGAGAGTAGGAGGGAAGAGGGAGCAGGGGTTACAATCATTAGATCTCAGTCTTACTGGCATTAGGGCAGAGATCGTTAGCAGCACACCATGCCTGAATAGCAGTCAGACAGTCAGGAATGAGAGAGGAAGAAGAGGAGGAAGTGGAGGGAAGCTTGAAGGATAGCATAGCGCCATCTGCATAACACTGGAAGTGAGGAGAGAAGGTAGGCGATCATATGGGCTAGAGGGACAAGTTAGATGTTGAAGAGCCACGGCGAGAGGATGGAGCCCTGAGGGATGCCGCAAGTGGAGAGTGTGATGGGGGAGAGAAAATGTTTGTTAAAGGAGGTCAACCAGTCCAGTGCCAGGTCCGTGATGCCAAAGTTATTACGGAGCCAATTTATGAGGGTGGCATGATTGACTGTATCAAAGGCAAAGGAAAGGTCAAGAAGGAGGAGAACGGATGGAGAGTTGGAATCGAGATTTTAGAGGAAGTCAACACAGGTGTTCAGGAGTGCAGTTTCCATGCCTCTGGCTGATCTGAAGCCAGTCTGGTGGTCGTGGAGACAACCAACAGATTCAGTGTGATGGAACCGCTGGGACTGACCAGCTTCTCCAAGAATCTGCCCAGGAATGGGGTAGTGGAGATAGGGTAGTAGTTTGCTGGGCAGGAGGGGTCAGCAGAAGGCTTTTTGAGGAGAGGGTACACAAGGGAGTGCTTGAGAGGTAGTGGGAAGGAGCCAGTGGCAAAGGAGTGATTGCAGAAATCCGCCAGGGCTGGGGCAAAGGATACAATGTTGTCCTTGGTAGTTCTGGAGGAGCAGGGAGCACCTGTTTGAAGGAGATTTTCATAGAGAGGACTTGTCTAGAGATCTCATCCGGTGGTATGGGCGAGAAAGATAAGAGTAAGAGGGACGGTGAGAGGGGGGCCAAGGGAGGCCTGAGAGAGGGTGAGGAAGAAGGGAGGGGTGAAGAGGATAGTGAGGATAGAATGTCCTGAGTTTTTGTTATGAAGTGAGAGCGAGTGCAGTGCAGAGGGTCAGGGATGGCAGGGGAGAGGTGGAGACTGCAGTAGGATTGGTGAGCTCCTTGCAGCCGTGTTGCTAGTAGCCCCAGAGATGTAGGCTTGGATATAGGGCTTCTTCTTCGAGTGGATGGAGAGTTTGTAATGTCTTTGGAGCAGGCAGCAGCCCAGTCTGTCAGAAGATGTGCTTGAGGCCTGCCACTTCCGCTCCGCAACTCTGCACTTGCGTTTCAGAGAGGCTAGGTCGGAATAATACTAGGTGTTGTGCATTGAGGCAGGCTTCATGTGGATCCTCATGAAAGGAGCAAGGTTGTCCAGAGTGTTGGAGGTGCAGAGATGAAAGTTATCGAGAGCTATGTCAGTGTGAGAGTCAGTGGCCGGAGTGGGAGGGGGAATGAAGGTGGCCGCAAAAACAGCAACAGACACTTGCTTCATTGGTCGAATGACGAAGAAGGAGACTAGCTGTGCAGGCAGAGGCTTAGCCAGGGGACCCAAGAGATCAAGTTGAGAGGGCAGGAGGGCATGGTCAGACCAGGAGAGGGGTGTAGTGAGAGGGTTGGAGATGGGGATGTCTGCTAAGAGGAGGGCATTCAAGGTGTGTCCAGCGGAGTGCGTCAGACCGGAGGGAAGAATGGTGAGGAAAGAAAGTCACAGAGGCTGCGGAAGAGTCCATAAGCCACATCAGGAGAGTCAAGGTGAATATTGAAGTCTCTGAGGAAGAGAAGCTTGGAGGTGGAGGCTGGGAGAGAAGAGGCAAGGTCAGACCACTGCGAAAGGAAGAGGGAGACATGTCCATGGGTCCTTTAGATGGTGGCAAGAGTCAGCGAGAGGATTGGAGAGACACCAAGCCTGCAGACTTGGCATTCAAGGAAGAGTAGGTCTGGGTGGGTATGATAGTAGCAGGGACCCATTCAGGGAAGATCAGGACCACTCAGCCACCCAGTCGGTTAGGCCTGGGCTTAGATAGGATATTGTAGCCCTTCAGGAGGAGTGTGTTGAAAATAGTAACAGAGCTGGCAGTGAACCATGTCTCGGTGAGAGCGAGGACAATAAGGTTGAAGTCTTCAAGGAGGTGGCAGATGTCAGAAGAGTGTTTAACGGCAGAGCGAGAGTTAAGAGTAGCTAAGTGGAGCTGGTTGCCACCTTTGAAGGTCTTCCGAGGAGGGGTACAGGGGTGTGGTATGCCTGTCGGTAGTGGCCAAGGGGCGAGAGGGGAGGCAGAAGGAGGAGTGGCAGGAGAAAGGGGGGGGTTGATGAGAGATGGAAGATGCCTATAAAGAAGGAGGAGGTTGGGCTGAGAGCCCTGGGCCATGGCAGTGACATTATGGTAGACATTAATGATGCTCCTAGAGGATGGGAAGTGTGCCAAGAGTACTTCCCATCAGGTTACACCATTAATAGGCGAAGATGAGAAAGGGGAGAGGACTGAGACCATATTGGGAATCCAAAGGTCTGGGGAGGGCACGACAAAGAGGATGTCAGTGACAGTGTGCCTGGAAGAAGCATTGACGTAGTTGTCAGCGATGGGCATGCCTGGATTGGAGACCGGGAGATCTTTCTTGAACTTTTTCCTTCCAGATTTCGAAAGAGAGAAAGGATAGGTGATAGAGTAGCAGTTAGAGTAGATGAGGGGGTTGGAGAGCACCATGGAAGGGGAGAGCAAAGAGATTGAAAGGGGGAGAAAGAGAGGGACGGAGAAACTGCACAATGCACGACAAACTCACCAGGTGGCCTAGAAGCAAGACAGGCACAGACAAATCAGATGCCTTGGTGGGCCACCGCAGTGCAGTGCACTATTCAGCAGAGTGCCACCGTGATGGGCGGGCTCAACGTACCACCTGCCAGACATTCCGCAAGCCCCTGACAATGTCCAATTTCCACCGAGGAACTCAACAGTTCTGGGAGTTCACACTGCATTGTTTACCAGAGCTGCTCTCAGCCTCCAACTCCCTATTTTCAAATGTAAAGGGCTGTGCCGCCTGTGTTGCTGATTGATGCCCCAATACATGACCCCTAGTGACACCTGCAGCCTCCACATGCCTTGGTCCTCCATCATGCTCCCATCAACATCTCTCCTCCCACAGACATCCACTCAGATGGCCCATGGAGCCGCTTGACTGCGTGTACCTCACTTGCAGTGTGGTCCGCTGTCTCTGTCGCCCGCTGCACAACACGACTCTCCAGTTGCCTCTGATCCTAGCCAAGGGCCAGTCCCAGTGCAATGGGCAGGCATCCCCGGTCTCAGCACCATTTTGCCCTCAGCGGCCATGGTACATGAAAGTATTCCCAGCGTGCAGGGTACTGGTGGAACGTCGTAGTGGGGTGAGAAGATCTTAAGCTGCAAAGGTTGGAGGCCAGTAGAGGGGCTAGCTATTGTGACTGTTACTTCTCTGCAGCAGGTTCTTTCCTGGTGTGGTGATTGACAATTTATGAGCAATAGTCTTGTCAAAACATATCAGGTTTTCACTCTTGTCCAAAGGGACCCCTCAACAAACCCCTAACAACAATATTAACATCCAGTGTAGGTAAAATCACAGACCATAACTTCCAAGATGGCTGCCAGCTTTTCTCAATTCCGTTATGGCGTGGACACTGAAGAGGGGCTGAGTGCTCCTTATCGGCCTCGCCTCACCAGCTCATCTGCCTCCCGCTCAGGTCCCAAGCGCTGAAACTTCCAAGGCTCTCACCAACTACAGTTGGATGTATCTGCTAAGGGGCTCCTTAGCCCACCTTGCTCTCCGCCTCTTGGTGCGCTTCTCCTGAAAAATCCTCTGGGAAGTGAACTCACGCTCACTGAAAGTGCACCGACAGCCTCAACCAAAGGGCGTGCCTGCCCTGGTCATGCCAAAATGCAGTGGGGGCACTAGCACTCACTCAGGGATCACCTCTGCCGGTCGTCACACAGAAACCAGGGCACACTGTGATCCGCAGATGGCCCCTGGCATGATGCTACAGCACCTTCACTCTGGCCCTCACCAACTCCTGGGTGCGCTGCAGCGATATGGGGCGAGCCGGTCCTCTTGGCTGTAGCTCCAATAATACAACATGGATGCGGCACATGAATGCCTGGCCTGCATCGATGCACAGTGTGTTTTCTGTTTTGAAAGTATCTTGCTTGTGACATTTCCATGCTTCTCATTTTGACTTGTGCATGGCACAAATAGGTTTGAATGTGCCCTATGTCCATGATTGACTTTTGGAACTTCGTTTGATCATGTATTTTTTGGGCTTGGAAGAGTATATGAGAGAACCAACTCCTTTATATGCTCCCTACTGTCTCTCTGCTAGGCCTCACCTCCATGGTGGCGTCTGTGTTACCCTTCCATGTTCTCCCTTGAAGTTCTCTCAGCATGCCATGCCTGTGCATTTGTCGTGATGTCAGACTAGTGATGAAATCACCCCTAGAGAATCTTTTGTTTAATTATTATTTTTATTTTTTATATATGGTTAGAAATAAGTTCAACCTTTAATATATCATAAAATACAATGAGTATGAAAGAGAATACAGACAAACGTTACAGATATTACATAAAAATGACACAATATGAAATGCAATTTCACATGCATAAAAACAATTAAAACAATGCAGTTCAACAAAATAAAATCATTGTTAAATTTCATCAACTATAAACCAAGACAATCTTCAAAGGAGCTAAAATATTAAAATATCAAGTTAAACATTAGCCATAAGACATGCAATTACAGTTGAGGTGGTACGCCCAGCCAGACACGTAGACCACACTTGATTGTCCACACCCCCAATATTAGATCGAAATAATTCTTTAGGTACAAAAGTCGAAGATTTGAAAGAGCCTTATATGCTATCAACCAGTGTTTAAGTGATTCACAGTGTCCAGCCAAATTGCAAAAGCGGCATGATGCTTGATCTAATTAAATCATACAGTATCCCACCAGGATCTGCTTAGAGAAAATCAAGTTCTAGGGAAAAAACGAACCAAAATGGACCTGGTTAGTTTGGATAGAAACTGAGAAACGGAGCTAAAATTCCCAGTTTTTTATGATCTCCCCATAAATGTCTTAATGAGTGGTAGGTGTGCATAGACGCCAAAGTACTAATCCAATCTTGTTGATATAGTAATAACTTAACCTTCGCTGGACTATGTACTAAATCTGCTAGAGAACTACAGATGTTATCAAGAATAACAATACACATCTCATAGATAGCCTGGATCCACATACAACCTTGTTCTTTCATGGATGAGTTTGAAGTGCATGTATTGAGACTCCTCCGTTAGACATAAAATCTTACGCAGTAATGATAGGAACCTCCAGTAAGCTTTTGCCCTTACGGAAACAATACCCAAATCGTATCTAACAGCATCACCTGGCAGACAGTGTGCTAATCTTAAGGTTCCTTTCCATATCTTATCCTCAATAACTGGTAGATAACCCATCATACAGAGGGGATAATTCTCTAAACTGTACAGTAGCTTAGGGACAATTTCACATTCATAGTAGCGAATCACAGGCTTCAGTGAGAATTTACCAAATTTCTAGTCGACCATAGCCAGTTGACTAGACAGAATAAAGGCTTGATTTTTGAACCACTGATACAGGCTTACCAAACTGGGCCTACAGTTAATTAGAAACCAAAGGTAGGCAAACTGGAACTTCCATAATATGCCAACAGAATGTTCTTTATTCCTACATTTGGTAAATTGAATAACCTTTATTTTTCCTGGGTTGACCTTCAAAGCATGATCTTCCACATAACTCACAAAGGGCCTCATCACAAGTTTGGCTTCAGCCCTTAAATGCGGCGGTAACGCTATTACTGCCGCATTTAAGCATTGGCCCAATCATGCGTCGAGTGGTCAGTGGGAGTTTTACCTCTCACTTTTTGCTGAAGTTAAAAATGTCCACTTACCGCCTGTTTTCAGTAGTATTACCGTTGGTGCAATTGTCGCTGGTGTTAATAGTGGCCCCAATGGGCAAAAACCGCCCAACCGCTACTCGTGATCCAGTGCTAATAGCACCGGACCGAGTAGCGGTTATGCTATTTGTGCTGGCAGTATCCCAGTATTACCACCGCGATATCACCAGACTACTGATGAGGCCCAATGTTGGAGGCCTACAGCGGTACAATCAAATAAAAGATAAATGTCCGCGTAGGCAACAGGATTCAAATAATCATCAATATCGACCAAATATAAATTAAACAGGCATGGTGCAAGAATGCAACCTTTCCTGTTCCCACGGGAGGTCAAGATGTTCTGGGAGAGATCTCCAGAATGGTTCAGATGGACTTGAATATCAGTATTGGAATATAATCCAATGGTTAATTTGAACAAACCAGAGGCTATGCCCCATAAATGTAATTTGGACCACAACCATCTACGATCAACTGCATTGAATGCTGCTCTACGGTCGAGTGAAGCAACATATATATTATTGTATTTCACTCCCACCCCCCAAGCTAAATGATGCAGACAATTCACAGTCAGGACATTCAGTGATGTTCCCACCTTCTGTCCAAAGCCGGTTTGCCATTTTACCAGTCTCCTAGTATCATCCACCCACGATTCGAGGTGGGACAGCAATAAAGAAGCAAACACCTTGCTGTCCGCATTCAGAATCGCAATGGGCTGATAGTTAAGAGGACTTGATCTATCCCCTCTTTTGTATATCGGGACAGCAGAGGCAGTAGACCAAGTATCAGGAAATACACTTGTGGCCAGAATGTTCCCAAAGAGTAATGACAGGACCTTTGCCCAAGCAAGCGGTTCACATTTAAATAGATAGTTGTATAGTCGTTAAGCCCCGGTGCACGGGAGGCACTGATTTTAGTTATCACTTCATGTCATTTTTCATACGCAAAATCTTGAGGCTTCAAATCACAAATATTGCTAGAAACCTGTGGGGGCCAACACTTAACATCTACATATTCTGAAAATGCCTGACTGAAGTTTTAGACCTAAAAAGATTCAGAAACACCTGTAATTTGAGCATGAGGTTGCAACACATCTATAGTATTAATAATTCTCCAAAATGCTTTTGTGTTTTTGTTCTTTAGACAATGTAACATTGCCTCTGCGTCATCCTGACTCCTTTTAGCACGGGATTGGTGCACCCAATTTTTGTAAGATTGCTGCATCTTTCTGATCATCCCCTGTCTACCTGCAAAAGAGGTACAGTCACCCCTCATTTACTGGATGACCACTTCCACATTGAACACGTGTTGATGGTTAATTGGACTTGCCAACTTTTCTGCCTTCACCAGTAACCCCACTAATTTCCAAGAGTGAACGCACAAAATTACCAAATTTATCCACAGTAAATGTGAAATATTTCCATTCCTCCGATGTCTACCTCAAACAGGTGGAAAGTTGAGTGTTCACTCTTGTAGCCGTGGCAACGTTCCAAGAAATCTGGTTGCCAGCGGGATTAATAGACAATTCACTCAAGCCCCTAGCTTTCTGAACCCTTTTACCCAAATTAATGTGAAAAGAGGCCTCTATCGTAGCATGGTCGCTGTGAGGCGTGAACATGACCTCAAATGTTGTGCATCTTGAAAGCACCCAATCATCCAGAAAAACGTAGTCATGAGTAGATTGCGTGAGGAAACAGTTGTAGGGGCGCTAAAGCAGTCATGCAGAATAAATATACCTAAACCACCCAAACAGGAGAGCCAAAACCTTCCATTCCCCCTTTTGTTTTTACTCCACATTCACCTATTACCAATCTCTTTGCAAAGTGTGTCATTAACACAGTCTGAATTCAAGTCCAGAAGCAACACTAAATGGCCTCACGAAAATCTAGCGTTCCATTCAAACATACATTCCAAAAAAACTTTTAATATACCTTCTAATCTTCCAACACCATTATGCCAGTATAGATTAATGACTAGGACATCGACTGGCTCCACTTTCAACAGCCTCATATGCGTAGCCATGACTCCAAGCATAGTTCATAACGCCTTATAACTGCAATAACACTAGAAGATTTAATGAGTGATAATACTCCACCCGAAGGGCGACCACAAGACCCTGTTTGGCCGGCTGAAAAGACACATCAAAGCTGTTCAAAGAGGGGGGCTTATTTAACCAAGTTTCCTGCAAATCAATAATCAGGAGAGATTGACATTTTTGACCCGCATCCATAAAGGAGAACAGGTGCCCATGAACCCTCGTGTTCCACAATAGCAGATTAAACCCGTCAATTGAAGGACTTACAATCTTTTGGTTGAAGTCATTTATGTTGCATCACATTCAACAGCCAGGAACAGTTGTTAGTGTCCTCAGAAATCTTCATTTTCTGCTTCAACTGTTGAATTTCCACCAACGGGACCTGTTCTACTTTTGTCCCACTCCCCTTATTAACTTGCTTAAGCTCCCTCTTGTAGTGTGAAAGATCAAAACCATATAATCTAAAACTCTCTCTTTCCCTCATAAAAGAGTCAAAGAGAAGCCTAGAGTTAAAATATGCTATTGAAAGATCCGTCCTGTGATGATCGATAAAATCAACCCTCAGCTGACCCTTAGATGAAATAAACACATTGGGCCTCATTCCGAGTACGGCGCTAACCAATGGCGCTATTAACGCCTTGGTTGACGCCGTACCCGGACTGGCAGCGCCTTGGTGGATGGCGGAATTACCGCCCCATTTCAAGGTTGGCGGGGCGGTAATTCCCCATTCACCAAGGCTCTTCCCCATTCCCAAATGAGCCCCCATAGGGCTCAATGGGAATGGGGAAGATGCAAATAACGGTGACCGTTCATTACGGTCACCGTTATTGGCTTGGAGGCCCCTTTGCGCCCTCGACTTTAACACCTGCTCAAAGCAGGCGTTAAGGGCGAGGGCGCAAAGGGAACTCGGAGTATGGCGGTAAGGGATCACCGCCACCGGTCTCGTTACCGGTGGCCGCTATCCCTTACCGCCATACTCGGAATGAGGCCCATTCTCTCATAAAGTAACTGTAAAATCGCAGTTCGCCTCAATATCACCGATGTATTTTTGGGAAGGACGCTTTCAAAGAGAATTACACAAGGACGATTCTCGGAATTAAACGAGGACTTACTTAACTTATTTTTTAAGTGAACGTTAGTAAAACGGAGTTACCTTTCCGCCACTGCCCAACAGGACAGTCGGAAAATATCTCTCTGGAAGGGCCAGACCCCTCAAGTCATTCCATCCATCTACCCCTGGGGACAAGTTAGGTCCCATCTGAAAGTCTGGTTTAAAAGCCACTGCTTCCCAATAATAGATACTCAGGGGCTTAAGAAAAGGTACCTGAGGGAGCCCACCTCTTTCCGACCGAGCTGAAAATTATGTCTGCGCCCTCAAAAAGGGAACTGTCAAAATTGAACCCTCTCTACTTTCTGACACTGTTGGGTCTAGTGGCCTAACCAAAAGGGGAATCAAAGCCACCCCCTGCCCCTGGAGTACAGCCAGCGATTGCAGGGAGTCCACAGTACTAGTAAATAAAGCCGGCCGCTTTTCCACTCCGTTTCCTTTCCCTCCTCCTGCCAGCCGACAGCTCTCTAACCCTGTGCTCAGATCTGGCTGTTTCCTTTGTACTACAAGGAATATATAACCATATAAAGGCTCCAAACCCTTTGAAAACTCCTGCAGGCTATGTTTCAAAACCCCATCATCCTTGTGCCTAAGTGGTAGGCAACACATTTTGGGAATTCAAAGCTTAATCACAACATCAGATTGAGAAAAGGTATTTTGTCCAACAGCTGATTCAACAGAAGAAACATGTTTGAAATTCATAATCGAGTTGGACAATGCCATCTTCACAGTTGGTTGATTTAAAAAAGAACGTATGGGGGGGTGCTGTTGCACAACGAAGATGGCCACCTGATCCAGGCGCTCTGCTGCCTCACATATCCTTGTATTAAATTATCCTTGTTGGAGCCACATTCCACACTTAACTGAAAGAGCCGCTGGTGTCCCAGAACCTGTAGAACAACCTGACTGAGTCAAGCAAAAAACCGTGACGGCGGGGTGGAAATATTCTAATGCCAACAGCCCCCGGGAATTCCGAGCTATGCGGGCTGCTTCCTGGTTCCACGAGTCAGCCTCTATGCACCGTAGGCTGCGGCCCCAACTGGAACAGTTGGATGGGAGGAGCCTCTCCGCCCGAAATCGCAGGCATTTCTCACTTTCCCTAACCTCCCGCCGGCGCGGTTCATGACTCCCTCTGCCTGTTGAGTCTGGGGAATAGGCCTGAAGACCGCACCACTCTTCACTTTACAGGGCGCGCCGTGTTGCCGCGGATAGGAAAGACTCTGAGAGGTCTGCTGGCGGAGAGACGGAGCGGCGAGTAAATACACGTGAGACCATCCACGTTAAAGACCCTCTCTGCACTGCCATATCGGGGATTCTGGCCTATGCTGAGAAGTGGGTACGAGGCACCACCCTCAAACAGTAATCTGACGCCCATAGCCCCCGGGCCCGCTGCTGCAACACCCACTACCCCGCCTCTAGCTACAAGCGCCGCAGGGCTGCAGCCCCGAACATGCAGTGGATACCGCAGGCAGCCAAAAGTGAACAATCGATCTACCTGATCCAGACCTCCCAGCCCCTTCTGATAGGCCGCGTGCTGTTGCTGGAACCCCAGTGCGCGGCATCCACATTGGAACGGAACGAGAAACTATGAATCCGGCTCACCATTTTTCTAAACAAAGATTTTCTGGGTTGTTGGTTACGAGGTCGCGCGTGCTCGGCCTGAAGCCAATGTTCACACTGCCCTTTGGACCTGCAGGGGAGGACGCAACAAAAATCCACCCTGCAACACGCTTGAGCTCTCCACAGGGGAATATCCCCACCACCGACCTCTCTTCCAGGCCTACCCACCTGATCCCTGCAGGGAGGTCGGGCAGGGTCGAAGAGCGACGCCCCACGGGGCTGGCTACGCGGGACACAACTGTCCACTCGTTGTAAGGCTGGTAAGCGCGGCTCAATTACTTTTTATTCTTAACCCATTTGCGGCAACGGGCGTAATGACTGACCATTGGCTCTGATTATAACCGGAAAAACTGTGAACTCAACCCTACATATCATAATCGACACCTATGTACAAAACGAAACTGCAGATGGCCCCCTCGGCATGTGACTGCCTAGCCAACGTGCCTCTTTCTGCTCTGTGATCCTCATCACTCCCCACTGCAACCGTAGGGGAAACCACTCCCTACCAGGTGCTGAGCTTAAGAACTGCGGTCCCCGAGATATCTGGAACACGACAATCATATTGGAATATCGGGCTGACCACGGACTACATTAGTGTTCACACCCCTCACACTAGGGTTTAGCCACCGCAACTGGGAGCTGATGATACACTCCTCACCGGGTTATTCGGTAATTGAAAGCCACCAGCAATCAAAGGCCCTTGAAAAGATAGTTCTTTGATATAGACAAGTTGGACTCATGGTAGACCATATACAGCTTTGAAGACAGGGCACCCTGGCTCTGATAGGCAACGCTGCAGGGGAACGAGGGGCAAAATCCACCTGATCTGGGGAACGGTGATCAGCTCTAGGAATTCACAATATCTCGAGTTTGGAACCTAGGAGCGAGGGAAGCTCCTGGACTACTTCCCTACAATCCTATACCGGACAAGCTGACTGGCAGACTCAAATCCTTATTGCTACCTCACTGAACAATCCCACGAATATAGGAGCCTGCTAGCTGGAAATGTCGAGGTGAGCTGGGGCCAGGAAAAAAGGCTTGATGGACTCCCTCACGAGCTCCCAACCCCAGACCTCTGCGATAATGACACCAACTCCTCCTGACCCTGATGCCACCATATCCGAGACCACCAGAGATGACCGGCTGTTGGCTACAATGCAAAGTGGCTTCTTGGCAGTAAATGTAAAACTTGACAAGTAGCCACCATAGGCTTCCTTAAAGCGAGGGTAGATAACGAGAGCTCCCGCCTCATCGAGGAAGAGAATCGCATAAGTACCAACGAAGACACGGTCGCCGGAAACGTCCGGGACATCGCACAGCTCAAAGGAGAAATGCCTAAACTACAAGGTAAATGTGAAGACCTGGAATCTAGATCCCGAAGAAATAACATCTGAATAGTTGGAGTTTCAGAAAATCTCTGCAAAGGGCCAATGGAAAGATATGTGGAGAACCTTTTGAAGACACTATTTGGTACGGAACAACTGTCAGATCATTTCAAGGTGGAAAGAGCCCACCGTACTCCGGCCCATGTTCCACGCCCTGGAGCACCGCACACACAATAATTGCACGTCTCCTTAACTACAGGGACAGAGACACAATCCTTTGACTGGCCGGGGAGAAAGGAATGCTACAACACAAAGAAAACAATATACATATCTACCCCGACTTTGCCTCAAGTGTCCAAGCACAGAGAAGATCTTATGAGAACATCAAGAAACAGCTCTGCATCTGTCATATCCCTTATGCACTCATCTTTCCAGCTAAAATGAGAATACATCATGGTGACAGGGCAAACTTTTTTGAAACTCCGGCAGCGGCAATGGCATATGTTGAGGCGCACATCCCTTTACTTCCCTGAGACCATGGGGGCGACCAGAACCTGCAACCTCGACCGGGAGATGACAGGCGAGACCCAGCGGACTGAATACTTTGTACTTTGATATGATATGATATGATATATGATATGATATGATATCATATCATATGATATGATTGTTTATTTATATAGCGCCTATACACAATATGTATATACACATCCTTTGATATGTTCTGTAGAAGTTCAATAATTGTGGTGCTCCATACGATCTTACTATATACAGGATCGTGAGCTTCTGCTGGTGGTGGCCGCAATGCTGCAACATGCACACCTCAGGAAGAATCCAAAAGTTTGATGGGGTTCATCATCCAGTTGGGAGGGATGATGCGGGAGTGGGGAGAGGCGGGAAAAGTTTGCAAGTTGGTATTGATGTTTCTGGAGGGCGGTTGGGAACCCTGGTGATGCTGTTTACGGCATTAGTTGATGAAGTTAAGTTGCTTAAAATGTGTGATCACACTGCTGCATGCTACCTCAGTCTGGCAAAAATAGTAACAATCGCTAAGTATTTAATGGCACACAACAACACATCTCTCTGGCGGCTGAAGTTTAAACTCCTTATTTGGAATTTTCATGGGCTCAATAACCAGTCAAAATCCCGAAAGATTGGAGCGTGTATTGCTAGACAACACCCTCATATTGTTATGCTGCAAGAAACGCATGCACTACCTAACGTCAATACTGGGTTACTCCAGCAATGGGGACATCAGAGATACCACACTGAATATTCAACACAGAACAGAGGGGTGCTCATGTTAATACACCCCTCTCTAGGTTTCAACTACGCGAAAAGCAAAATAGATCCACAGGGCCGATATGTTATTGTGTGGGGTAGTGTTGCGGGTGAAGAGATGGTTCTTGTTAACACACACAGGCCAAATATAGATGACCCCAATTTCTATGTAAAAGTCACAAATGAGATGGGCCTGGTGGATGATGCCTGTATACTATGGGGAGGGGATTTCAACACTATACTTAACATCTCCCGAGACCGATCATCTGATAAACACAGAGGCCTTACCAGGACGGTAACTGTCTTGCATCAAGTTATGGTATAGTTGTCCCTCACAGACGCTTGGAGAGCACTATATCCACTTGAGAGGCAATACTCATTTTACTCCTCCGTACATGACACAGAATCCAGAATTGACTACTGGCTTATCTCAGCTCACCTTGCCAACATGGTGGATAGCTGCGATATACACCCCCAAACCCTTTCAGATCATTCCCCAATTTCCCTTGAAGTAACATTACGAAACGTCAAACCACCTGTTAGAAGATGGAGGATGCCGCCTGGCATCCTAAAAGACCCAAATGTTACAGAATCACTTCACATAGAGATTGAAGAATTTTTTGTGATAAATAAGGGATCTGTAGACAAATATGCGACACTCTGGGAAACCTTTAAAGTCTGGTTAAGGTGGGCTATAATGTCTAAAACTACCGGACAGAAATATAGTGAAACCCATGAAAAGAGAACCCTCGCTGAGATAAATGACCTACTGCAGAAATTTAATGAGATGGCAGCTAGGGAATTACTGTATATGATAACACCTATCAGAGCACGTAGATACTGTGAGGGTAATAAGGCAGGACGCTCCCTAGCAAATCTCTTGAAAAGTGAACGCTACCATACTCCAATCTCCAGTATTATGGCAGGGAAAGGCGAGGTAATAAATAGTGAAGAGGGGATCAATCAGGAATTTACAAAATTTTACTCAGAGCTCTATGCAAATCATGACATACGCTCCGATGTTGAAATGAGAAACTATTTAGATGGAGTTACACTCCCGACTCTTCCGTTAGAAAATGCTCTCACCCTGGAACAACCGATAACATGCGAGGAAATCACGGAAGCGATTAAATCTTTAACATCCGGAAGGTCCCCGGGATCGGATGGTTTGGGCGCAGAATTATAAGGAATACTGCGCCGAACTCGCCCCGATATTAATGCTTGTATGGGAGGAAGCGATGACACGAGGAACCCTGCCAGAGTCAATGGGGTAGCCATTATTACGGTTCTACTGAAACCAAGACGCCCACCCCATGGCAAGTCCTCCTACAGGCCTCTCTCATTAATCAATTTAGATGCGAAAATATATGCTAAAGTACCCGCCACCAGACCTCTCCCCAATATGGCCAAACTGATCCACCCAGACCAGTGCGGCTTTATCCCAACGAGATCCACTGTGCTGAACCTACGCAGATTATTTGGAGTCATGGCGCAGATCAAGCCAGAGGCACAGGCTACGGTAATATCACTAGACGCGAAAAGGCTTTTGACTCTGTGTCTGGTCATATGTATTTACGGTCCTGGAGAAGTTCGGAATAGGTCCATATTTTGTTAAATGTGTCAAGTTACTGTATACTGACCCTGGGGCCAGGGTTCTCACCAACCACACAGACACCAACACTTTCGTATTGGGTAGGGGTACAAGGCAAGGCTGCCCCTTCTCCCCCATCCTGTTTGCTCTAACCGGTAGCTGCAGCTGTGAGACAGAACCAGGAACAAAGAGGGATTAGAATGGCCGGGATTACTCAATCCATATCTTTATACGCGGATGACACGTTGTTGTAGATCCGTGAGCCCGAAGACAATCTGGGCCCTATAATGGAAGTCATGCACGAGTTTGCAGAATACTCGGGCTACAAAGTAAACCCTTCAAAGTCAGATATTTTCCCATTAACATCTGCTACCAACTGCCCGACCAACACTTTTGGTCTCTGGTGGTCGCCTACAAACATTAGATATTTGGGGATCCTCGTGTCCAAAGATAGATCGTCCCTTTATGTTGATAACTATAAACAACTTCTACATACGATCACAGCCAAACTTCAGCTATGAACAAAACTCCCCATTTCACTGATCGGCCGTGTGGCAGTCCTAAAAATGGTGGTTCTGCCTACGTTTTTGTATATGTTTAGCAATGTCCTGATCTGGTCGGGCAGGCCATTTTTTGATAATATACGATCCATAGCAACGGCGTTCATATGGGCAGGGGGTGCGGCCAGGATGAAGTGGGAGAAATGGTTGAACCATATAAAACTAGAGGCATGGCAGCACTGGATTTTGAACTATATTATGTGGCAGCACAGGCGCAATACGCCAAATATTGGCAGGACCCATTAGATACTACACCACACATCCCAATAGAGCGCCACTCTGTACGCCCGATCAACCTACCCTCCATAATATTCACAATGCAACACAGGGACACATGTAAATTTGACCCTGTTAGCACAACGGTCCGGGCCTGGGCCATGATCTGTAAAAGATTAAAGATAGAAACACCCTGTGACTCGGAAGCCCCTTTATGGAATTTTCCCGGTATCAAGCCAACATTTGATGAGGATATACAAAAGACATGGGATCCTAATTGTGAAATAAAGATGCAGTACATGTTCCCAAATGGGAAATTCGCCACCCCAGAAGACTTTGCAACCGCAGTGGGGGGAGGACAGCTTGCAACACTGCAGTATCATCGTATGAAAGCTGCATTTAGAGTGAAATGTCCACTGTTTCCGGATGAACCAGCTTCATACGAATGCTTTCAATCCCTATACTCACAATCCGGGACCGATGTCTCGAAATTATACACCATAATACAATCAAATACACCATCATTGAATATGGTAAAAGCCACCTGGGAGACAGACATGGGGGTTACAATTGATGACGTGAAATGGAAGAAATACTGTATGTTGTCTAGAAATGTATCATTGAACGCAGGTCTCTGTTTAATTCAGTTCAAAATGTTGAATAAATTACACTACACACCAGCCAAAGTGGCAAAATTTACAGATGCTGGTTCTGGGGGATGTCAGAAATGTGGGAATCCAGTGGCTGATTCATTCCATATGTACTGGGCTTGCCCGTTGATCACTGGGTTCTGGAGGGAGGTGGCCGAAATACTGGAGGAAATAACGCAGATTCCGGCTGACATCACACCCCAGAAATATCTGTTTGGGGATATAGGGAAAATGGCGAAGGTAACCAGAAGGCTGTTTAATGTAACTTGTGCAATAGCAAAGAAATGTATACTTCAAAATTGGAAAAGGCTGCATGCGCCAAGCATTGACCACTTTCTCAAAGAACTTACGTATGTGAACGAATGTGAGGAACAATACGTGATGACATTACCTAGAACGAATAGACCGAAAGACATACAGACTTTGTTTAGAATATACCTGTGTGAGATGCTTTCGGATGAAGATAGCCCCTGAGATCTTAATTTGGAATTGTAAAATACGAGAATTATAAATTGTAATGCAAATACCCATCTTTATTGTATATTGATTTACTATTGTACATGTGTTGTAGCAGCAATGTGACATACTATCAATAAAAAAAGTTTAAAAAAAATAAACAAATATGTCGAATTGTTTTGATAAGTGACTTTTTGCCTTGGGAGCACGGCAGTTCTTTGGTTTCCGAACTTGAGGACTTCTCCTATTCCCCTGTATTTTCCTTGATGTATAAATCGCAATCGTAGGTATAATAGACTAATAGACTCCTGATCTTCCCAGCAGGAAACATCTAAATCAGATTCAATAGAAATAGTGACTGGAGGGGACCGAGGTGTAATACAAATCACCTCATCGTCGGATTTGATTAGAGGAACAGATGATGGGACAGCAGCCAAAAGAGGAGCAGAACCAACCACTGGTATTGAATTGTTTATTTATATAGCGCCTATACACATGAAAGTGATTCAAAGCACTCAAACAGGGTGGGAAGAAGGGGAAAAAACAAACATTCTCTCAGAGCCCTTGAAATTCTGAGACAATAATAGTCTGCACAGGCAGAGTAAGTGCATAAAATACATCTAACAGTTGAGGCACAGCAAATAGGCCTGATTCTGCAGTTTTACAAGTGCAAATTAAGGGGAGAAGACAAGGGGGAACAGACAGGCGATCACTATGCAATTGCAAGTTGCTTTTGGGCCGTGCAAGTGTATAGAAGGTCAGAGGGCGGGGGAGGTCCAAGTGCACCCAGTCGGCAGAGACTGGGGTAAGTGCAGAGAGAGCCACTCTCTTGGGTTGTTCTAAGTGCAGTGAAGTGGTGGGAGTAGGGCCCTGAGGCAAGTGCGAGAAAGGACTGACGGGCTGCCTGGGAACGGTGAGACTCTGAGGTACACCAGGAGGCCAGTCAGCAAGCTGTAAGGAAGAGGAGGGAGAGATGGAGAGACCAGAGGGCTAAGTTAGCAGGGTAGAGGGAGAGTGAAGGAAGAGGAGAAGAGGAAGGTCTTGAGGAGTTTCCGGAACTTAAGAAGGACAGGATCAATACAGAGGGCGGCAGGAAGGCTATTCCAGAGGGAGACACCTGCTGAGGATAAGGATCTCCCTCCAAACCTCTGCTTCGAGAACCGGCACACTCGCAGAAGGATGGATGTATATGAGCAGAGGGCTTGTGAGAGACAGTATATAGCTAGGCAGCGTTGGAGGTAGGTAAGTCCCAGGCCCCATAAAGCCTTGTGGACAATGCAGAGGGTCTTGAACTTGATCCTTGCAGCCACGGGGAGCCAGTAAAGAGATTTCAGTGCTGGAGAGATGCGGTCCCTGGGCTTGAGTCCAAGGATAAGTCTTGAGGTTCTGTTCTGGATGAGTTGCAGAGGGCGCATGGCAGAAGAAAGGAGGTTGAGGAAGAGGCTGTTGCAATAGTCCAGTCTAGAGAGAACCAAGGCTCTGGAGATAGTGAGCCGCTGGGGGAAAGTGAAAAAAGTATGAGTACCTCTGAGGAGGTATAGCTGATAGTTAGACTTTTTAGAGATGTCCAAAATGTGAGAGGAGAAGGTGTGAGTGGAGTCGAAAATGACTAAGGTTTTTTGACTCGCAGGTGGGTGGGGGCACAGGGCCAAGGAAGGCCGGCCAGAGCGAAAGTGGGAGAGCGAGAGTGGGGGTCCCAATGAGTAGGATCTCAGTCTTACTGGTAGAGGTAGTTTGCAGCACACCATGACTGAATAGCGGACAGACAGTCAGATATGAGCGAGGAGGTGGAGGTGGCTGAGGGTAGCCTGAAAGATATTTGGGCGTCATCCGCATTACATTGGAAGTTAGAGGTGAAGGTGGCAATCACGCGTGCCAAGGCAGCCATATAGGCGTTGAAGAACCAAGGGGAGAGGTTATATTCCTGGGGAACGCCACAGGTTGATAGAGCAATAGTCGAGAGAAAGACTCAGAGTTCCACCTGGGATAGGCGGTCAGAGAGAAAGGAGATTAACTATGCCGGAGCCTGACCTGTGATTCCCAGGATGTCATGGAGATGTGCGATCAGGATGTTGTGGTTAACCATGCCAAAGGCAGAGGAGAGGCCAAGGAGAATGAGGACAGAGGGAGTGTTAGTGTCAAGATTTGAGAGCAGGTCTTCACAGGTGTTCAGAAGAGCAGTTTCCGTGCCTCTGGTTGCTCTAAATCCAGACTGATGGTCATGGAAACAGCCAACAGATTCAGTGTGGAGGGTCAGCTGAGTTATAGCCAACTTCTCCAGGAGTTTGCCCAAGAATGGAGTGATGTAGATAGGGTGGTAGTTTGCCGGAATGGAGGGGTCGACAAAGGGTTTCTTGAGAAGAGGGTGCACAAGGGAGTGCTTAAGGGCAGCTGGGAAAACTCCAGTGAAAATATAAGAGATTACAGAGATTAGCCAAGGCTGGGGCGAGGGTGTCAATATTGTCATTAACCCCTTACCTGCCATGGATTCCCACTCCCCCACAAGTCTCAAGGCCTTTTCTGGTGATTTTGGCATGTCGCCATTCAATCCCTTGTAACATTTTTGTTACATGAGATATCTTGGCCAAATGTGGCCCCTTTTTTCCCACATTTTTCCTAGTTTGCTATGGGGGGGTAGGGTGGTGAGAGAAAATAACCAAAAAAGGGAGAACATTTTGGGTTTTTTCAGAAAATGCCAATACAATGATGTACAAAGAAGCCTGTGGTTCTTTCCTTGTAAGTGCTAGAAACAAATGGTTTGCTGTGCTGAATTCCCGATTTTCTAGGCTTTCAGGAACAGTTTGAGTGGAAACCAAAAAAACATTCTGATATGGTTACCAGCCGTTTTGTGAGAGGTAGGCGATTTTGCCTTTTCTTTCCAATAGGACATGCGTAGACCGAATTGAAGAGAAGGATAGGGAAGCTGAATGGGAAGTAGACAAAATTCCAAGTTTAGGAAGGGGTGATTTGCTCAGGTCAGGAAACAACTATGTGGGGAAAAATTCCATCGTTTGGGGAAAAATCGGGAGAATGACAGAAAAAAAAGGTATGTGGTGGACATAGTTGGCCTGGTAAGGCAATGGCTTCTGTGAACTTTGAGAAAAACAAAGCTGTGCTACATTCCCCCTACTCTTCCAGTTAGGAAATCACACATTTTTCGTAATGTTTCACAAAACAAACAATACCACAAGCCAAAAACCGAGCCAGTGTACACATGATTTTTATGCTTACGGCCTAAACAGACAAACTTAGCATGTCTAAATAAGGAAAACAAATGTGGTGAGGAAGGGCAAGCATACATTTTTGAATGAGCACAGGCAGGCCTTTTGAAGGGTAGGTGACTTGTGCAGGTTATAAAAGTGTGGAGTGCTTAAAGCAGCGAATGAATGTAGGTCACATTTGGGAAATGAAAGGGTTATGTGACAAAGGGCAGCAGCAAATGTGTCGAAACATTATGAAAACAATGCAAATACAACAAATGTCATACCTTCCCGCATTCCCAGAGGTGTCCCGATGAACACAGTACCTCACATGTGTGGGTGCACCTACCTAGGAGCAAAGGGAAAAGGCTAAACCGCTGGTAACCCCAAGTGTTTAAACAGAGCAGAATTTGAGGAATTTTGCTCTTGAGGACAACCTACAGATTTGGGCCTGGTGTGTCATAGCCACCAAGGAAAACAGGGAACCCCATTCATTTCCGAAAAGAGGACACCCTTGGAAACCCACAGAGGTGTGACTTGCGCAAATCGGCCCAGAATGTATTACCCACAACCCCCGGCAAAGTCCAAAATGTGGCGAAAGAAATCTAATTTTTCGGACATTTCACTCTGCCCACCCACCGATACACGTCGCCAACACCACATGTCCTACCTTCCCACGTTTCCACAGGTGTCCCAATGAAAACCGTACCTCACATGTGTGGGTGCACCTACCTGGGCGCAAAGGGAAACGACTAAACCACTGGTATCCCCAAGTCTTTTGGCAGAGCAGATTTAAGAGAAATTTTGCTCTTGTGGACAACATACACATTTGGGTCTAGGGTGTCGCAGCCAAAACAGGGAAACCCATGCATTTCTGAGAAGAGGACACCCGTGGGAATCCACAGGGATCTGACTTGCGCAAATCACCCCAGAATGTATTAGTTACAATCCCCGACAAAGTCGGAAATTTGGGGTGAAAAATGTCTGATATTTCCCACCGCCAACCTACCAATACACGCCACCAACAACACATGGCCTGCCTTCCCACGTTCCCACAGATGTACCAATGAGAGGCAGACCTTGTATGCATGGGTGTCGTCACCTGGGTGACAATGGGTAAATCATTCGTACAGTCAGTGCTCTGGGAATACGAGTATCACTGTGTAGCACCCACTGACAACCTGTTTCTCCTCTTGAAGCCCATTCACATGCATCTTTGCTCACACTTCTCTGACATACAGTTCACAATGCAGTCGGACAGGCAGGGTGGGGTTTAGCACAAGGAGGAAAGTCCTTGTGAGCAGTGAAGCCACGTCAAAGCACCCACCATTTCACTGGCCATTCATACACCTTCCATGTCTGCAGGTACTAGGCATCCGTTTCACCAGTCGCACCTCTACCGAATCACTTGCGCCACAGCAACCGAATCTGCAAACTTAAAGCATGTGGACATCTGCTCACAATGCAACAGTGCCTCTAGCAATATCATTCACACCATTTTCCAGTACTTGTATATCAACTGTGTCTGCATTCAAATGTCATGTGGTACCAACCGTATCTGCACACTGATAGCAAGTGGACATTGGCTCACTTGGCTACCTGTTCTAAAGGCGCTGTCTTTCACACCAACTTAGAGTATGCCCTTAGGAAGTATGCCTGCATTCACCGTTCATGTTAAAACATTCATATGTGCAACCTTACCCACACTAAACACACACCCTCTAACATGCTAATCATTTCTGCAGTGCTGGGAAAGTGCATTCACAGAAATCACATCTGCATGTACTACCTAGCTTTACCTCACTCACACTCCACTCGTATCCAAGTCATTCCTACAGAAGAATTTTCAGTCTAACCACACATAACATTAGTTCAGGTAAAACAATAAAGAAAGCAGGGTGGTACGAGGTACGCAAAACACTGCCACCATATAGATGGTGTCCAAGTAACACTTTCATGACACTTAGACCTCAAGGGAGGAAGCCAAAGAAGCGTGTAATATTTTCGAAAGACACCCCTTGAATGGAGGGAACCGAAATGGTGTTCCCGTCTTCTCCAACGCACCCCTCGAGTAGAGGGAGCGGGACTGGCATTTCTTTGCATGGCAAGCCTCAGGTGGAAGGAGCTGGAATCGCGCTCCTTTCCAATGTACGCCTGAAGTGGAGGAAGCTTTACTGATGTTTTTTTCTAAGGCATGCCAGACGTGAACTAACTGCACTAGCATGCCTTGCCAAGTGGTGTTCCCTTCTTCTCTGAGGCATGCCTCAAGTGGAGGGAGCTGGAGTGGCATTCCTTTCCAAGATACGCCTCAATTGAAAGGAGCCTGAATTGCGTTCCTTTGCAATTCACACCTCGCGCAGAGGGAGCTAGACTGACCTTTCCTTCTAAGGCAGGTCTCAAGTGAAAGGTACCAGAGTGCTGTGCCTTTCCAAGGCAGGCCTCATGTGATGGGAGCAGGACTAGCATTGCTTGCCGAGGCACGCCAAAGGGGAGTGAACCAGAATGATGTTCCTTTCTTGTGTAAGGCACGTCTCCAGTGGAGGCAGCAAGACAGACTTTTTTTTGTAAGGCAAGCCTCAAGTGGAAGAAGCCAGAATCACATTCCTATCCAATGTAAGCCTGAAGCAGAGGGAGCTTCACTGATGTTTCTTTCTAGGCACACCTCAAATGAAGGAGCCTGAATCATGTTCTTTTGTAAGTCACGCCTCGAGCTGAGGGAGCTAGACTGATGTTTATTTCGAAGGCAGGCCTCAATTGAAAGGTATGGGAGTGGTGTACATTTCCAAGGCTGGCCTCAAGTTGAGGGAGCAGGAATAGCAATGCTCGTGAAGGCTTGCTAAAGAAAGGGAAGTGAGTTGAAATGCTGTTGCATTTTTATTGAAAGTACACCTCCAGTGCAGGGAGCAGGAGTGCCATTCCTTTGTAAGGCATGCATGAATTCAGAGCCTCTGGATCCCTTTCAAGGAAATATGGGCATTCCTGGAAATCAGTCGATCTCCCAATACTTTTCCTTTGTATGATACAAAAGGAAACAACACTGTAGTCAGAGGGCTGGCTTGGAAGGGCATTGGGGACAGTACACCCGGGTTTCCCTCCTCTTTCCTTGTTTTGTACACACCTTACATTTTCTGTAAGGTTATGTCTTCATGAGTGTGGCAGGAACATAATCAGCAAAGTGTCGATCTTTCAATCTGGCCACATCTTCTACCTCTGGAAAAGAGGGAGTTTGTACATGGACCATAGTCAGAGATTGTACAACTTATTTTTCAAAGTTCAGAAACAAGAGGTTTTTTTGTGGAGCAGCAGCACGGTACACCACATAAGCATTGTGCATAGCTACATGCATAATGTGTATGGCCAACTTTTTGTACCACATGCGCGACTTGCGTTCAGCATGGTATGGCTGAAGCACTTGGTCTACTTTATCTACTCCACCCATGTACTTGCAGTAGCCCACAATACAGTTGGGCTTCCGCACTTGCTGAGCCTGCCCGCGAACAGTGACTAGTGAAGTACTTTCATCATGAATAGTACTTAGCATGTGCACATCCCTTCTGCCGCAGAATTTTACTGCCAACAGTTCATCCCGCTGCAATGCCATACATGCCCCCTTGTCCAACTTCTTACACACGAGTTGTCTGGGGAAGCCTTTGTGGTTACTGCAGATTGTTCCGCATGCCAGTGTGCCTGCATTGTACAATTTCTTGAAGAGTGGAATTCCTGTGTAGAAATTGTCCACATACAAATGGTGACCCTTGTGGAGCAATGGTGTGAGAAAATCCCAAACTATCTTCTCACTTGTCCCTAAATGGGCTGGGCAGCCCAGAGGGTTTAGGGTGTAGTCTTTTCCAGTGTAGACTCTCATGCTGTAGGCATACCCAGTGGTACTTTCGCACAACATGTACACCTTGATCCCGTAACGTGCTCTCTTGGTCGGAAGGTACTGCTTGAACACTAGCCGACCTTTGTACAACATCAATGATTCATCAGTGGATATGCTCTGGCTAGGAACATACACCTCCGCAAATCGCTGAGTAAAGTGCTTCAGAAATGGGTGAAGTTTGAATATCCTATCACAATTTGCGTCAGTTCTGGGTAATGCTGCCGAGTTGTCATTGAAATGCAACATACTTTGCAGTGCTTGAATGCGATTTCTACTCATTGTTGCTGGAAAAAAAGGGGTTCAAAATACTGCTTCAGTAGACCAGTACTTTGAGATATACGGCTTCGGCAATATTCCCATGAGCAGAATGAGACCCCAACATTTTCTCATCTCAACATTGGTAGTTAGAACCCATGATTGTGCTCTGGAATGGGGTTTGAGAGTGGGACCCCATTGTTAAGAAGGATTTCTGAACTCTGACCTGGAGGGGCAGAGGTTCAGAAGGCCAGCCTAGTTTCTTGGAACAGGGTAACCTCTGGAAAAGCCAGACCAATCAGGGTAGCTATGGCAGGCGGTCAAGACTAAGTCTCGAGAGGGTTGAGGGTGACTGAAAAACCTCAATGAGCACACAAAGCAAGGACACTTACAAATTACTCCAGACAGGTGTTATATGAAAAATATAGACACATTTATTACAAGGCCTTTGTAATGTAGACCATAGCAAAGAATCACTAGAGTAACACTAGAGTAAACCAATACATCACAATCAATACAGTATATATACAAGACCAGGGGGGTCTATCGGATTAAAAAGCACGAAATATGTAGACCACCTAGATGGGGAGGAAAACAGGCAGTGCAATTAATCTTTAGACCCAGTTCAACATCAATAATACACTTAACTAAGAGGCAGTCCAAGCCCTACAAAGAGAGGAGCCTTATGCTCAATAGTACTTGCACGCGTGTGTGCCAAAGGACAAAATAGGGTCTCTTCAATGGTCTCTAGCAGCTCAGGAAGGTGGATAAGGCGATGAAGAACAAGTTCCCACTATTCAAGCAGGACCTCCACTTGAGGGCAGAGGTAGTTTGAGAGTGCAGGATGGAGTCGCTATTTCGCAAAAGCTGTGGAATTGAAAGGGGCCCTCACGGGCCACTTTGTGCGTAAAAATGGGCTCCTGCGCTAGGGGCCACCGGTTGGGGTAAGGACTACTCACCGGTCCCCGACGCAGGCAGACCAAGACTTCGCCAGTACAGTCCACTTCGCTGGCAGGTTCGAATGCGACAATCAGGACGTCTCGACACTGTGTAGTTTCCGAGATACAGCGGAGATTCCCAAACGGGACAGTGGTGATTTCTCCGCTCAGGGGAGAAGAATCGGCCCAGTTCCACTGCAGCAGACTTCAGAGTCAAGGGGGTCAGGAATGCAGCAAACTTGCACAGGTCGTTGCCACAGCAGGGCAACACGGTAATCGCGTTTACTCCGGTCCGGGCGCACTCGTCTCACTTCAGACCTGGGAATGCCAAGTGTACGAAATTCAGTGTGAGGGTGCCATTGACACAGAGCAAGCAGTCTACCAAGTTTCGAGGGCTTGCTCTAAACAGCGGCGGTAACAGAGCAAACGTCCCGTGTAAGCTTGTCAGCCCACTGGTTGGCCCAGGGACACTTCCGAAGAGGCTTACTTGCAGGGTTTGGTGAAGGTGCCGAGAATAGTTGATCCCACTATTCCAATGGGTCGAAGCGTCTTTGCAGTCCTTCTAGGACGATCAGATGCAGAGGGGTCCCACGGGACGACAGTGGGTGCAGGGTGCCAAACCTTCCAGCGGGTCACCAGCGGTTCCTTGAATCAGCTTCTTGTTGCGGGATACTTGGCTCCTTATCCTTTGTTTGTGTGAACTCAGGAGATCGACATGGTAGTGGTGTTTTCAGCCTCCTCTTATCCAAAGTTTCCTTCGCGCCAAAATGGAGAGCACCCAATGGGAGATCTGCTCACAAATACTCACTCCATACGTGGGCCAATCACGGACCACAGTGCTCCCAGGCATTCAGGACACTCCAGACTCTCTGCCACCCAGGATGTGTATTGGGAACAGACATCCCAGCCCACATCCTGGAGGCACACACACAAGGCATGCAGAAGCCTGCGAAAGCATTGGGTTTCGTGGGAAAGTGCATGACCAAATAGGGACTGACCCAGGTCGGCTCGACCTGGGGAAGGTGAAGGGGCAAGATGGCCAAAGGACAGGACAAAGAACCTCGTGGCATGGCCATTTTGGAGCCAGGCCACCTATTTGTGCCAAACGCGGTAAGCGCAGTTAACATGGCAAAAAAGGGTTAAAAATATCTAAGTCCAGCGAAAGGTTCTAGGGCCTTTGGAAAGACTAGAGAGCCAAGTGTACTGTAAGGTAAGTTACATTGCACACTTCTTACATGTTGCACAAAAGCTGAAACATGAGGAAAGGACTAAGGGAAACAAAGTTTCCCAGTAATTACTGTTTTAAGGGCATGTCAGTTTCTCCATAAAAAGTGAGCGAAAGCCCAGAGGAGTGCAGCTGAGGGCTGTGCTTCTCTGGCAAAGTTTAGTTCAGGGTGTAAAACAGCAGCAACACGTTTGGGGGTTGACACATGGAGGGAAAATTACATACAATTATGAAATCTTTCCTTACACCCATGACCTCAAGAACTGTGCAGCATACAAATTGGTTTGCTGAACCACATCTGCAATGAACCTGCCCCCAGGGAGGGCTGCGTGAGATCGCCATTCCATTATTGGTGGGGGGGTAGAGGGACATCCCCTTTTCATGTCATACATGACTAGTGGTTTAGGGTGTCCCCCAGATCCCCCTACAGGCACTGTGGGATGTTTTTATCCATGCATCCAAGCCCTACCACCAAAGCTGTGCATTACTGGCATTGAAAACATCATTATGGCCAGAGCTCCCCAGAAAATGCACAGGAAAATCCCATTTCGCCTATATTGTGAGCTCAGAGAGGCAATGCTGATTGCCAAAAGCAAACCCATAACTGTTGGGAATTCCTTTTTCTTGAATGTCAAATATGGCAAAATCATGGGCACAGAATTACTTTACTGCAGAAACACACCAATGCCATGTCCTGAACATGGACAATATACTCCATGTAACATCACTTGCTGAAATGAATCAATCTAAAAAAAATCCCAAGGATGGATGCAGTAACCACAAAATCCTGAGGGTGGCGCTAGCGGTCTAAACTCTGACAGGAGAGCTGTCTTGCAAAACTGTCTAGTGCAAAGAAAGGGGTCTTATTCCATTAAAAGTTCAAAGGGGTTGCCTGTCCTGAGAACTCTTGACACTTCAGAACTCAACACAAGAAGCCAGGAAATCACAGGGTTCTGTTAATTAAATGCAAAGTGGCTCCCTCGCCTCCTGATCTCAGCTTCCCAGAGACCACACAATGGCCCCTCTCCTCTGAAAGGAATATGTTGATTTTTACTGTTTCCTGTCAACAAAGGCCTGCCTGCCAGAGGACACGTGACTGACCCACCCAAGTCTTGGAGGCGGACTCCAACACTTTGAGAACTGAATTGAAAGCAAAATATATATTTTACAGAAACACTGATAACTCTTTGTAATCAAATGACAGAAATGTATAACTTTGAGAGCCTTAATTTAAAAAATGTACCTTCAATTCAAGCCCAAACTCCAATTTGTGTGATGTTCTGGGGGCAAACTAGCAGTTAAGAGGATATTACTCAAAATGTGTGCATGTGAAAAATCTGACACTTCATCAACTAATGTCCATACTCCTTGCGCACATGTGTGTAAATTTGGGGTAATGTACGGTATCGCAAACCAGTTAAAGAAGTGCAAAATATTGCCATTTCTGAATGCAAGCTCCCAGGAAGAGCAGAGTTTGAACAGCGGATACCTCCTGTGATATGTGAGGGGTGCGTGTAATTTTAAAACAATATGTACCTCTGCAAATATGTATTTGGTTCAAATCTAGATTTGTGTGTAAGTTGACAGGAGGAGTGGACTTTCTGCAGGCTGTAAAATGACATCACTCTGACACAACTTAGCTCCCCCAATCAAGTGAGAAATGGAAGTTTGACCAATTAGAAGCTGAGAGAGAGGTAGGGTCAGTGATGCAAGAACACACCCACATTCTAAACACATAAAAGCAGACAGACAGGACAGATAGGGACCTTCAAATCCATTTGCTGCGGGACGCTCTGCCGGGAAAATCCATACTTTACCTCCATCAATCTCCAGAGAAAGCTGTGCAGAAAGACCCAGAGAAAGCAGAGCAGTATCCAAAACCAGAGAGAGCTGAACCGGAGTGCAGTCCAAAACCTGACCAGATCCGTGGCAAGGCATATTTCTAAATATAGTGTGAGTACCTAGCAAAACTGTGCAGAACCAATCTCTTAGTTAAAATAATATAATTCAATCCTATTTTAATCTAAGTAGAACTGTCTCCTAACTGTCCCCTGTCATTTGTAAAGCTGTCACTTGTCATTTTCTAGTTGCAAGCTGCACTTGTCTTTTTGAACTTTAAAATTTCAAATCTGAAAAACGACCTTTATTTAATCGCTCATATCTCCGTGACCGTTTGTGCTAGAGACTTGCAGTAACTTTCCTCAGAAAGCTTAGAATCGTGGCTTTCCTACGAACCTAGAATCGCATTCCTACCCCTTATAGTTTTTCCGCAATCGCGGAACACGCATTCGCAAATTTTGCCGCGATTTGCAAATTTCTTCACGTGTAAAAATCTGCTGCTGCTTGCCTTCCATTTGCCAAAAATTCGTTTAACCTGCTAGTTACACCCTAGATCCTTGCTAAAGTGAGCCTGGACTAATATTAACTAGATACCACTCACCCTGAACCTCCAGAGGGAATTAAAAGCATTTTAGCATATTTTTTTTCTTCATTTCCAGCACATTTAAAAGCATTTGGGCCTGTGTTTTCAACTTCCGTAGTCTAAGTTGCTGGGGTGAACTGAATTACATTTGAATTGCATTTCTGAGAATTGTGTGCCTTCCTTCCACTTCCTTGCATTGCATAAAAGGGGGGGGTGAATTGTCCAAGAAAGTGATTACATTGTCTTTCGCTGAAATCCTATCAAGTTATTTTCTGTACTGCATTTCATTCCACATTGCATCCATTGGAAACCATAAAAGTATTGTTGCTATCTTATCCATTTCATGTCAACTCCTTAGTGATTATCAAGAAGTGTGCTAGTGCCAGATTCTCCGTTGTTAATCTTTATCATACCAGATTAAGTGTGATATCCAATTATTAATTTATTATAAAGTGTGATAGATATATATTGCTTTACTTCTCAAATAAACCTTTTAACTTGCAAAACAGAACTACTTCTTGGCTCAGTGGGGTCAGGGGGATTCTGAGAGAGGGGTGTTATATAGGGGTAGTCATCCAGAACGCATGAACTGGACATAAAGATATATCAATAAGGGTTTTCATTCAGTATTCTAGACTAGGCGTTGACTTAGCTGTAGTGCTGAATTGAATCCTCTTACAGCACAGGTCTTTCTTGATCTTTTATTGTTTTGTTTTGTCACTTACCTAGGGGCAGATGGGCACATTAGTGTGACAATCTGCCCCCAGGATGCCCAAAACCTACTGCCCCATCGATTGGGGGGCCTGTCCTAAGTTTTCTGGTGGTCTTCAAACCCCCACCCCATATGGACAGGGGGGGTATCTCAAGTAGCGCTCTGTAGCATCACATGGTGTGAAATCAAAAAGAAGATATCGAGGCTGAGTACCATACCAAACGCGGGTTACAAAGAAAGATACAAAGATCTTTATTATATACTGAACAGTTTCAAAGGACAAAGCAACAGATAGCTATCAGGCCCTCAGTACAACACAGCAAACTCCAGCCCTGTTCGATGTGCTCAGTGAGTGGGGCTGTACATCAGAATAGTCGCACCTTTTATACCGTCCAAAACATGATGTCCAGCTCACCTATAAGTTAATACATCACGGATCTAGGGTTTGTGCCGAGTTCATGCATCTATACATTTAGGGTTTACCATTAATACATTCACCAACAAGTTACAATGGCAACAGTGTGTCTTCGGATTTCTCGTTGAGCCTTCTCATACATCTTTATACAATGCAGTTAAACAAGTGTTCACATTTCAGTATTTGAATACATTATGTTAAACATGTGCTCGCGGATTAGCTTCATTGGCATAGCTAATCCTCTATACACAGGTCAACGAAGGACAAGGTCATGACCCCAACATGTAGCCTGCAGGCAAGTTACATATTAGCTTGTACACAGAGGTCAAGGCGGCCATGTTACTTTCGGAATGACACTGTCCTCCATCTTGGAACACATGGTGACTTTTAGAGAGAGAATCTCAAATGGCGGATGAACCTAAAATGGCGGCTAACACAGATTTAAAGGTCAAGACCTTGTAACACGGATTCTCTTCGCAAAGTGGCTTGGCTTAGGCCAATATACATATATTCATAAAGTAAAGGAGACACAATATGATTTCGCGTATGACAAACCCTCCTTTTGGCCTATGCCAAGCGCTAAACCACTTCTAATCATTTTCAAACAATTCCACGTCTCAATGTCCTCATACCCTGAATCACTATCGGAAATATCTATTGCCATTAGATCAGTTATCAAAATTTATTTCAGCACATACTCATTGGAGTTCTTGTCTGGGGCGTGTACCTTACGTCCTAATGTAGCCATCGCCTGTGCGCAACACCCTCCTAACATCAAACATATACTAGGAAGACACTGTATACAGCAACAAAGAAACAACAAAATTCCAAAAATGATCAGCAAGACCGAAAATACCTTCCAACCCCAAGATCGCAAGAAGTCCCAGAACCAAGACCCCAATTTCCCTCGGGAACGTGCACTTCTGAACTAAGGACGTGCAGATTTTGTATTGTCTTGAAGATAGTTGGGGAGGAATCTGGCACGAAAACGCAGCAAGCGGACCCCACCAATTTACACACTTCACCACGTTCAGCCAGAATGACATCTAATGCCATCCGGTTCTGAAGTGCTACTAATCATATTGCTTTCTGTTCTAACGTCATATTATAGAGTATGTCCGTGGTTCGGTTGATGGTTCTCTCCAGTACTCTCGCTAGTCTCCTGTTATCTTCAGAGTTCATTATTTGTCCCCAAAATGGCACAAATCACTTTGCTACATCTCCAGAAACCTGTGCTGGAGCATCACTTTCCTCGTCCCGTTGTGGACGAGCCTTTGAAACCTCTCCAGTACTAGCTATGAATACTCCAGGTAACAGGATCCCTAAATAACAAGTTCCCTGCCAATCCCTGGGCAACTGTGGAAATGCTACATTGCCGCAAACAAAGCAGACAGGTTTGCCAACATACAAAGGTCTGTCTTCCCCAGTCAAATTCGCAACGTTGGCGCAACCTTTAAAATCTCCCATTGACTGAGTACCATTCCTCTGTATGCAGAAAGAAACTGAATTGGGGCTATGGTTAACTGCGCAAGAAGGAGGCATGGCATCCTTATTGCCTATAGGAGCCATCTTAAAAGAAATCAAAGATTGAAAAGGACGAGACAGTGTATCAGAAGGCCTAATAGAAGCAACATTAAGCTTGCTCCTATTCGCAAAAAGTGAGCATCCCAGGGGCGTAAGAACACGCTTCTCAAAATTATTCAAATTATTACTGTCAAAATTCCCCGAGATGCTATCGTTCCATCGGCCAAAGAACAGTGCTCTAAGAGAGGCATAACAAGCAGTTGTCAAAGGTAAAGGATGAATATATCAACCTAGCCCCTTAGCCCCGTGTTGTGGTAAATGTGAACAGACCCAACAGTTGGACCTATTAAAGATAGCATGTGTAGCATTCATGATGAGTAATAGTGTATTATTGTGGTATCTCTGTCTGTGCTGAGAGTCCCTAGGAGATACATTTTCAGTCGGTAACAAGGTTTCGAGCGGATGTACTTCTTCTAGATGCCAGAAGCCTAAAACAATGACTATTATAAGAACCAATTAACATTATAAAAAAACAGCAGTACGTTTTCGGGGCCCAAACAGTTTGTCCATTTTCACAGCCGGTCACATGTCCATTTATCAGTCTTGTACGAGCGGTAGCAGTTGCAGGCATTGTAATCTTCAAACGAACAAGCCAATGTTATTTAGCTGGCGACCTCCAGGCTGAGCGACTTCTTAGTCCTTCCACAAACCCTAGCCAACAGAATCCCCTTTTTCAACCAATTACTTGGGCCAAAAGCAAGCCCTTGATGATTTTTTTTCTTCTTCTCCAAATGCACAGCCGAACCGTAAGTCTATTTCCTTGGACGCAGATTATACCTCGTTGTCCCTGGTACTGATTGATCCGAGAACAGTGAAGATGCAAGATCCGAAACAACAGCTTCCGGAAACAAAATGTTTGGAGATTGTGGAGACAAAATGGCTGCTTCACCAGGCCTCACGGGCTCAGAGAAAGTCTCCGATGCACTCTCAATGCTATTTACTGCTTCGGGATCGTTGGTTGCAATACTTGTGAGGGGTTCTGTTTCTTCTGTATCGTATAGCACTGGTTGTGGAATCCTCTTGAAGTGCGTCGCGTAGATCCAGTTTTTCCAGCCTGCGACCCGCACCGCAGTCTGTGTGACCAGCAGGACTTGGAAGGGGCCCCAACACAGAGGTGCAAGGCAAGAGGATTGCTCAAATGCCTTTGTCAAAACCCAGTCACCGGGCCGAATGCTATGACCTAGGCCCTCGTATCGTACAGGTAAAGCCTCTCGCACTTGGTGATAAATCAAATACAAGTTTTTAGTCAACTGGCTACAGTAATCTGAAAGAAGTACATTTTCAACATTTCTCAAAGAATGACATTTCGGAAGGTTCCAGATATTAGCAGGTCTCCCCATTACCACCTCAAAGGGAGAGAGCCCAGTCTAAGTTTGAGGTGTTGTGTGCATGGATAACAACATGATCGGTAAGGCGTCCGGCCATTTTAGTTTGGTGCCAGCACACGTTTTAGCAAGCTTGTTCTTGATAATGCCATTGTGTCTTTCTACTAGTCTGGCACTCTGAGCGTGTCTGGCCGAATGGAACCGTTTGTCGATTTGTAATCCTGCGCATATCTGCAGAATTACAGCAGCGACAAAATGTGGACCATTGTCTGACCAGATGACTCTTGGTAGCCCGAACCTAGGAAAATATTCCTTTAACATAGTTTTTGCAGTAGTCATGGCTGTAGCGTCTTTAACAGGAAAAGCCTCAACCCATTTGCTAAAAGCACAGATGACGACCAACACGTATTTCAAATTATTGCACCGTTCCATTTTGATAAAATCAAAGTGTATGACCTCGAAGGGGGCAGAAGGTGGACCAAAACTTCCCCTAGGAGTTCATGTTCTCTTTCCATTATTATGTCGTAAACAGATCATGCAGTTTTGGACAAAACGATCAGATACCTTAGAGATTTTGTCATTCACCCATACATTTTACAGCATTTTCATAATCTTGCGGGCACATATAGGTGTAGGGCCATGAGCCATGATGACGATCATCATGATGTGCGCATCAGGAAGTAACCATTTCCCTTCAACTATGTCCACCCAACACCCATCATCATCGAGTTTCCCCAAGCCCTCAGCCCATTTCTTGGACTCTTCTAATGTGGCATCGGCTTGGATATCCCTTACAGAATCAACACCCTCATCCATTGCATAGGCATTTGCGGTCTCCCTTGAAGTGTACATGTCTGCATAGAGATCGGTGGCAGTCTGTTTAGCTATCTGATCAGCGAAAGCGTTGCCTTTTCCTATATCATCTACAATCTTTTGATGTGCTGCACATTTTACGACAGTTAACTGAGTAGGGAGTGCAAGCGCTGAGAGCAGTTGTACTATTAGGGAGCCATGCTGCATCTTTGTACCATGTGAAGTTAAGAATCCTCTTTCTGACCAAAGTCTAGTTATGCGTGATTCTCTTGGTTTCCACGACCATGCTCAATGTGGTGATTGCATAAGCAGCTGTGGATGTACCATCCGGAAGTTTGAAGCAGGAGCCATCGCAAAACAGCTCCCCTTGTGGATTGTTCAAAGGAGTATCTTTTAGATCGATTCTACCCTTTGTCTCTTGTTCGGTAGTGTAAAGGCAGTCATGTGACTCTTCGTCACTACAAGCAGTACCTTGCGGGAAAGGTAAGATTTCAGCCGGTTTAAGAACACAACACCTCTTAATTTGTATGCGTGGAGCAAACAAGATCAATTCATATCTCGTCAACCGTGCGGAAGTGAGGTGTTGCGTTTCAGTTCTTTTCAGTAGAACATCTACAGAGTGAGGTACCATCAGGGTTAAAGCATGGCCTAGGACCATTCCCTCACTCTGTTTTACAGACGATGTAGCAGCAGCAACAGCTCGCAAACATCTTGGCAAAGCGCATGCTACAGGATCAAGGGCGGAAGAAAAGTAACCGCATGGCCTATTCTTCCCTCCATGTTCCTGCGTTAATACAGCCAAAGCACATCCATCACATTCATGCACAAACAACATAAAGGCCTTTTCATAGTTTGGTGTGCCCAAAACTGGTGCCGAGCACAATGCAGTCTTGAGCAAATCAAATGCACGCTGGTGCTCCATGTTCCACGGCAATGGCGAAGAAATGCCCTTCTTCGTCAGAGCCAACATCGGCTTAATTGTTAACGAAAATTTGGGGATCCACTGCCTACAGTAAGAAGCCATGCCTATCAAGGCATTAACTTCTTTCTGTGTATTTGGGACAGACATGCTAGAAATGAGTTTTATCCGTTCAGGTGTCAATCATCTTCCCTCCTTTGACATGAGATAGCCTAAATAGGTGACCTCCTGGCAACAATATTGAAACATTTTAAGCGAAGCTTTGTGACCATGTTTAGCCAGATGAATAAGCAACAACACAGTGCCCTCCTTACAAGCGCTCTCTGAGTCAGCAGCTAAAAGCAGGTCATCAACATATTGAAGCAGTGTACAGGTAGAGGGCAATTCAAGAGTATCAAGCTGTTCTTTCAAAGCCCTACTGTAGATGCTAGGACTTTCCGTGCAACCTTGCGGTGCACAGTTAAAGGTGAACGAGCATCCCCCTAAGGTGAACGCGAACAGGTATCTACTGTCCTTGTGTATAGGAATACTAAAGAAAGCATTCTTCAGATCCACAACACTAAAGTACGCAGCTGAAGCCGGGATCATAGTCAATATTGTCGTCACATCAGGCACAATTGGAAATTATGGAGCGACGATCTTATTGATGGCACGTAAATCAATTATGAAACGAAAAGGAATTGCATTATCACCTTTTTTGTACAAGGGCAAAATCGGACTATTGCACAAACTACCTGCAATCTCCTCAATCACCCCCGATGCACAAAATCGGAGACGATGCATTTCAAAGCTTGCTCACCCTCGACTGAAATCTTATATTGTGGAATACGTGGCAGCTTTCCTCCATGTTTCAAGACTATTTTAACAGGCTCGATCTGCAAAACACCGACATCATTGTCGTCAATTGCCCATAAACACTCCGGAACAGTACTAAATTCCGGCGGTAAAGGTCTAGTCAAGAATTGAGAGACAGAAAGTTGCTGTGGTGAAATCGTCAAACGCACTCCATCCAAAGAACAATGAATTACCGCATTTAATTCCTTCAAAAGATTCAACCCCAGCAAATTCTCTCCACAATGCGAAGTCAAAAGGAATGGACAATGGTCCGTAAACAGACCCAAAGAGATAGGTACCGGTGAAGAAACCGGACAGACAACTGGTGTGCCAGAAAACCCTACAGAAACATTGGTTTGCCCTGAGAGTGGAATGTTTGGAACGCGAGAATGATCAATGGAACACTTCTGTGCCCCTGTATCTATCAAGAATAGATGTTTCCTATTTCCCACTAATATTTCAACGTAGGGACCTTTCAGATTAACGGGAATAGGCGTAGGTTCCAAACCCTGCTTTGGGCAATCCTAGCGAAACAGAATATCGTCAAAAGGAAGTTCTTCAGAGAGGTAAGCGGCAGAAGGATGATCAAATATGTTTCTAGTATCCACACTCGGTGCCTGATTATCCTGCGAAAAAGGTTGCTGTGGATCCTGTGCAAACTGACCTCTACCAGGGCCCTCTATACCCGGGTGACCTCTGGGTCGTCTACCCATATTCCCAAATGTCTTATTTGACCTTTGTCGAAGGACCGGGCATTGTGCACGCCAATGACCCTCTTGCCTACAATAGGCACACTGGTTAATGTTTAAAGGACTCAAGGGCACATTTCCTTGTGGAACGTACTGACCTCTAATTTGTGAATTACCCCCTCTAGGGCCTCTAACAATTTGCTGTAATAATACTTTTGTCTTCAAATCACCTTTTCTCTTTTCAACTCTTTCCTTTTCATAATTGACACAATTCTCATAGTGCTGAGCCATGTGCAGTACTTCTGATTGATACTTTGCCTGCCAAGCGCTCTCAGAAGACATAATTTGCGACTGGATGTCAGGCAACAATCCACGCACAAATTTGTCTACGAATAACCTTTTCCCAGACTCTGTTCCCAAGTCCTGTCCAATGAAATCCGAGAATACCTGTTCGAACCGATTAAAGAACTCGGTAGCACCCTCAGACTTCCCTTGGACACAGGCCATAAGCTTGTCCCAAATAATTCTCTTTTCGGGAATTATAGTTTTCAATTTCGCAATGATTCTGTCAAGTAGAGTTAATATCACCTAAGGCGGTCTCTCGCCAGCTGGCCTTTCTCCATCAAGTCTAATTATGGTAGCCCATTTATCTCCTAACCCTGCTACATCATCTATAGTCCTAACCTATTTCCACAAATCTACAGACAGGAGTACAGGAAATAACAAATCAATATCACTTAAAGTGAATACTGAGGATTGCAGAACAGACTCTATTTCTTTATAGAACCCTGTCATTTTTCCTAATATCGGGAATAGATTGTCTAATAGTGTTCACCTCCTGTCTCGAAAACAGGACGTGAACAAACTGTGACACATAACGTGCAGGTATTTCCACAGCAGCTGTACCCCTGCAGCATTAGCAGGGATCTCAACCTTTGGGACAAATGTCGGAGGAATCTGTCATGATGCCTACCCCCGGGGACCCAGACCAAGTCCAGCAACCCCGGAAGCAGGCATCCAGTTATTCCAAGCAAGCCCAACAACCCCTGCTAGGGGCTATTTGGGTGCAGTCCTGGCGTCTATGGCGCCAGGCTCATATGGAGAGTCAGTCCTGGCGCCATAGGCGCCAGGCTCATAGATTAAAACGTACCTGATGCAGACCATGCTGCAAACTTACCTGATGCAGACCATGCTGCAAGAGCTCCAAGCCAAAAGAGGCTTGGAAGGGACTACTTTACCTAGGGACTATTTTTTTTACGCGGGTGGGGCTGGAGAGGAATACTTACCTGGGACTACTTTGGAGGCTATTTAAACCATGCCCAAAGAGCAGCACACGCTTCGCGTTATTCTGCATCCAGCAGGGTAACGCTCACCGTGCCTGCAAGTCTGCATCCAGTCTTCTGCCACGCCCGCCTCGAGTCTGGAGCTCCTAGAAAAAGGGAGAAAGAAGGAGAAAAGGTTAGAACAAGAGCAATACCTTTGATCCTTACCTGAATTCCGGATCCATCGCGCCTTCGAGCTGGAAGAAAGAAGTTATTTTATGCGCGTCACCTCGCCTGCTGCTGCGCCGTGCTGAACTCACCGGCCTTCGCAGCATCTTCAAATTCCACTGCATCCTTCTGCATGTTCCCGCCGCACTCCGGCACCTAAGGGGAAGACAAGAACAGCAAGGTGAGCCAAGGGAATACACAGAGGCAATATTAGTTAACCCCCATAGACTTACCTGATTTTACCACCGGGGGTACTATTCCTCTTCATGGGTCGGCGCAGCTTCCACTGCATCCTCGCCGAACCCCGGCCCCTAAGGGGAAACAAAAGGACAGCAAGGTGAAACAAAGGGACAAACAAGGGGAAACCTCCTCACCACAATAGACTTACCTGATTTTACCATCGGAGGCATTATTCCCTGAGACTTCATACTTTCTCTCAGCGCCTGAATAAGGGAGAAAGCAACAGGTTACATATTGACATTATTTTATAGAACTGTGTTGGATAATACAAATCCTTACCTGAATATTACCGGTTGCCACGAGGAACTCTTCGCTAGGGTCAAGCTGCAACCTGCATGGAATCGGACAGAGTGAAAGTCAGACATTTGAACTCTTACGAACTACATACTTACTGCGTCTTGCCGGGAATCTCAGAGTCAATATTGTTCTGGAACTCACCAATTCCTTCGAGCCAGTGAAGCAACTGGTTATCTACGCACCCCTGCGCTCAATGCAGGATGGAGAGCTCATCTTTCCAAACTATCAGGTGAGACTATAAGAGGGAACATCAAAGGTGTTCAGTGGGGAGAACAGCGGGAGTGGGGAGGGTTAACGCTCAACTCCACGGGTGGTTAATTCACTTTCTCCATTTGCAGAAGAATATTCCTACGCGCCAAGCAAACAAAGCTAGGTGGGCCAGTCCAGTCCGTCATCTCGGCACTACGCGTCACATTGGTGGAGACCGCAGCTGTCCAGTTCAGATCGACGCCCCCGTGGGAGCCAGGTGAGCGTAACAGAACCTCTCTTATAGGCAACTGAGAAGTAGGCAACTCCAAACGCTTACTAAGCAACAGAGCCAAATCGAGCGCTAAAGCAGCCGAAGAAGTGTCAAGTGAAAAAGCTCTCTTATAAATACCTAATAACTCTGTGGGACAACTAATCTTTCTTTTTACACACTCATCCTGTAGGTACTCTACCATTACCTGTATCACTTTCCTCTGCATTTCTGATATATACCAACTATATGTGTCATATACTTCAACTGGAGTTATCGACGTGTCTGAGATCCATTGCTTCTGTACATACATACTATCTTCATCTTCATCCCGTAATATTTCCAACTCCTTTCTATACTCAAATACCCTCTCAACATGCTCTTGTACTTTCTCCACAATGTCTCTAGCAAATGCTAAGGTGTTCAGATCTCTCAACTCTTGTGGGAGATCTGTATTGTCTAATCCGTCCCACATTACACACAGGTGGATACCTAATCCCTCAATAAAAACATTTTTCTCAGGCAAATTATCCATATTAGAAAGTGTGGCAAAAACATTAGCTCGATCACCCCCCTCCATACAATGCTTAGCCCACACAATCAACTCACGTTTCTTCTCTGAAGGTACAGTGTTGCGAGTAACAACCTTCGATCCCTCTCCCTGATCTACTACAAGCGGTGCAGGACCACTTGGAAGAGGGGGATCAGGCAAGTTCAACGGAGGTACTATCACTGGTGCAATAGGAAAAAGTGGAGGAGCAGGTGCAGGAGCAGCAACAAAAGGAGGAACAATGACTGGAGGAAGAGGAACAACAGGAGGAGCAGGATAACAGCAGGAAGAGGCAAACCAGCAGGAAGCGGAACATACGGCGGTGGCGCAGTGGCACCAGGCCTTCGTTCATTTAACAATTTATCGATAAGCTCGTCGGAAACATGAAAGTCTTTGGAAGGATAGATTTTCTGAATGCCAAGTGAGAAAGCCCTATCCATATTCCTAGCTGACTCAGACTGTTTATCTTGGTCATATAACAACGCTTTTTCAGCATTCGTCTTATGACACCGCGCATGTTTTTCCCGACTCTTAAGCTGCTGTAAAGCTTCTTTTTTCCAATTCTGTAATACATCAAATGCTGCAGGTCTAGCCTTTTTCTTTAATAAAATTGACTCTAAATACTCAATACAAGGGATTTCAAAACTACCATTTATCTGCCACTGAAGTTCGGAAGCATGTCTAGTTTGTCTGTGCCAAATATCATTAAACACTATACTACCAATGCCATGCTTACAGTACATAGTACAAGCCGGGACCCCTCCTGTGGTGCCGGATGGCTTAATTCCAAAGATTGTCTATTGCTGTGGAATAATGCCCTGAAGCAGGTAGACAATTTCCCAGGCATATCAGAATACGGGTGTTACCTGGTCAGTAATTGTATTTGCAGATTCAATGCGCCAAAACGAATTATCAGGATGTTTAAGAATCGGGTCACGACTCACGTGATCAATCCTAAGGAGGTCTGATCAGATTACAAAGTTCTTCAAACAAATTTTACCTCACGTTTGGTGATTTCGGCAAATCTGCCCGCCTCGATATGTGGACCCTCGTCAAGATGCCGACTCGGACCGCGAGCTCACCGTCCAGGGATCGGGTCATGCAGTGCTATTGAGGTGTCGCACCTCATTCAGAAAGGGGCCCCTTTTTGTTCACACCGTCCGATCCCGGTCCAATAGCTTGCGTCAACCTTCAACGAGCTGGCATCAATCTTGAGGGTCCCTATTTGGGTGCCATCTGTGAAATCAAAAAGAAGATATCGAGGCTGAGTACCCCAAAAGGAAATACACCAAACGTGGGTTACAAAGAAAGATACAAAGATCTTTATTCTATACTCAACAGTTTCAAAGGACAAAGCAACAGATAGCTATCAGGCCCTCAGTACAACACAGCGAACTCCAGCCCTGTTTGTTGCGCTCAGTGAGTGGGGCTGTACATCAGAATAGTCGCACCTTTTATACAGTCCAAAACATGATATCCAGCCCACCTTCAAGTTAATACATCACAGATCTAGGGTTCGTGCCGAGTTCATGCATCTATACATTTAGGGTTTATCATTAATACATTCACCAACAAGTTACAATGGCAACAGTGTGTCTTCGGATTTCTCGTTGAGCCTTCTCATACATCTTTATAGAATGCAGTTAAACAAGTGATCACATTTCAGTATTTGAATACATTATGTTTAACATGTGCTCGCGGATTAGCTTCGTTGGCATAGGTAATCCTCTATACACAGGTCAACGAAGGACAAGGTCTCAGTTCATGACCCCAACATGTGGCCTGCAGGCAAGTTACATATTAGCTTGTACACAGAAGTGAAGACGGCCATGTTACGTTCGGAATGACACTATCCACCATCTTGGAACACAGGGTGACTTTTAGAGAGAGAATCTCCAATGGCGGATGAACCTAAAATGGCAGCTAACACAGATTTAAAGGTCAAGACCTTGTAACACGGATTCTCTTCGCAAAGCGGCTTGGCTTAGGCCAATATACATATATTCATACTGTAGAGGAGGCACAATATGATTTCCCGTTCGACAATGGGGGCAGAAATCTTCCCCCACGGAGGGCTGCTTAAGATCCGATATCCCCCCATTTTGGGAGGAGGGGGTAGAGGGACACCCCCCTTTTCATGACATACATGACTGGTGGTTTAGGGTGGCCCCCAGCGCCTCCCTACAGGCACAGGTATTTCTTGATGTTTTATTTTATTGTTTTGCCACTTACTTAGGGGTAGATGGGCACATTAGTGTGCCAATCTACCCCCAGGGTGCCCAAAACCTACTGCCCCATCCATTGGGGGGCCTGTCCAAACCTTTCTGGTGGCCCTCTCCCCCCAACCCCAAATGGATGGGGGGGCATCTCATGTAGTCCTCCTTGGGGACAGATGCCCCTTCCTAAGGGCAGAAATCTGCCCCCAGGGAGTGCTACATGAGGTGCCCCCCATCCACTTGGGGTGGGGGAGAGGGCCACACCCCTTTCATTGGAAATTCTCCTGGTGATCTAGTGCCCCCCCAGCCTCCTAAAAGAACCATGTGTTATTTTCATTTTTGTGTTTGGACCCTTCCCTAGGGGCAGATGGGCACCCAACTGCCCAAACCTTCAGCCCCATCCTTTCAGGGGCCTGTCCACTCTTTTCTAGTTGCCCTCTCCACCCCACCCCAAATGGATGGCGGGGTATCTCATGTAATCCTCCCTGAGGGCAAATGCTCCTTCCTAGGAGAAGAAATCTACCCCCAGGGAGGGTTACATGAGGTGCCGCCTGTTAGGCAGAAACCTGTGCAGTTCCCTTAGGGACCACTGCAAAAGATTTAAGACTACAGGTGTTGGCAGTAAACCCACTTGGTAGCAGTCTGCACCACCCAGATTTACCTGGTAGCTGTGGCTGAGCAGTCAGACTTCCCTCAAGAAGAGTTAGGCAGTATGCAAAGTATACACAATAGGCACTCAGGTACAATAATACAAGCAAACACTGACCAGAGCTTTGGTATCAAAGTATATAATTATTTATTTAAAAACACACGGTTTGAAACACTCCAGCACTCTTATTGTAAAATATTCTAAACACAGTTACTATTGTAATATATACACCCTTTTTTCCTTAACAGATAAGTCACTGTAAAACATCACTTATTTTCATACAGAGGGGAGCGCTTAACTAGATGGCACTCCAATAAGTTTGAGAGAAAGGGAGGGAAAAAGACAGAATATGGAAAGGTACACCACTCTAAGGTTCAAGAACACTGTTAGCAAGGCAGAAGAGCAAAAGTCACTGTGAGCCAAAGTCCAAAGGCTGGGCCCACTCTTAGAGAGAGCAGAGCACAAATGCACCCAAGATCACACAGTCACACTAGGCTTAGAAAGTCTTGCAGATGGTTCAAAAAGAGTTTAGAGAGGCTTAGGAAAGTTTAGCCAGGGTGTCCCAGGCTAACCCAGGTTCGAAAGCCGGGGGCTAAATCTACCCCGTACAGTCGGTAGCAAGGGAAGCCAGGCGGGACACGGTACCTTAAGTGGGAAGGATCCTCCAGCGGTGGCAGTTGTTCCAGGTAGTGGGTGCAAGTTGTGTCGTCGTCCAGGGGAAGAGAAGATCTCGACTTGGAGGAAAGATGAAGTCTGTTGCACTACCAGGGCAGAAACCAGCCGCAGAGTTTTCCGGTTAAAGGTGGTACCTTTGTTTCGCGGTCGTGGCACCCTGGTTGCCGGGGTGCTTGGCACAGGCAAGGCGGCCACGAGGTACGTCGGGAAGGCGAAAAGACGGTGAAACTGGTTATCCCCACCAGTCAAAGGAAGAAGACTCTCCGGCGGGAGATCTCCTCTGTCGTTGGAAAAAAGTGGTGTGACGGTCCAGCAGGGCTCCACCGGTGGTGGTGTCGTGGCAGGTCGGCTCAGCTTCTCCCTCGTCAGATTCTTAGGTCCTGTGGCGACTTCTGAAGTTCCAGTCCCCAAACCCCTGCTTTTATGCAGCAAACCCCCATTCACTCAGCCTAGCTGTCACTCAAACATGCTAAGTGGTGAGCCGGCCGGCTCACCACTTGGGCCAATCAGGATGGAGTTTGACTTGAGTTGCCTAGGCAACTCAGTCCAGGGTGCCTAAATTCCCCTCCACCCCTCCTAAGTACCCCAGAGAGAGTGGCACCACTTTGGAGGGCTTCTGTGGAGAAGCCCGCCGACTAGTAAAGTCAATGGTGACTTTACATGCCCTGGGAGACAGTAGTCAGTCCCAGGGTATGGAGTCTATACTGGGGAGTCACTATGACAACCCTGTGTCACTGCACTGAGGGTGCTGTGTAACACACATCACAAAAACACATGAAGCCCTATGGAGTAAAAGACCCCACAGCCCATTAAACATATCTAGATTCAAAGAAACACACTCAAATCATGCCCAAGAGTGGGGGTAAAAGAGTCCTACTCTTTGCAGGAGAAAAAAATAAACCCCAAAAATCCAGCAAAGCTGCTGGGGGACTCACTAGGTTAGGAAAATCAGCCTAAACAGAGAATTCTCCCTAACACCCCCATCCATATGGGGTGAGGGGAGAGGGAAACCCCCCTTTCATTAAACATTTTCCTGGTGGTCTAGTTCCCCCCCACCTCTCAAAACAACCCATGATTTTGTTTTGGTTTGGGCCCTTCCCTAGGGGCAAATGGGCACCCATCTGCCCAAGGGGGCCCAAATCGGAGGCCCCATCCTTTGGGGGCCTGTCCACACTTTTTTAGTGGCCCTCTCCCCCCACCCTAAATGGATGGGGAGGCATCTCATGTAATCCTCCCTGCGGGCAGATGCCCCTTCCTAGGGGCAGAAACCTTCCCCCAGGTAGGGCTACATGAGGTGCCCCCATCCACTTGCGGTGGGGGAGAGGTCCATCCCACTTTCACTAGAAATTCTCCTTGTGGTCCAGTGCCCCCCCCCCACTCCCAGTCCACCCATTTTCACATTTGTATTTTGGCCCTTCCCTAGGGGCAGATGAGCACCCATCTGCCCCAGAGGGTCAATGTTAGGGAGAATTGTCAAAATGTGCTAATTTCCCTTACATTTTGAGACCCCCAGCAACTTTGCTGGATTTCTAGGATTTGATTTTTTACCTGGGAAGAGTGTGCGCCTTTTTTTTCCCACTGTTCCATATATTTTGATATGTGTTTTACTTTTGTGTTCTTAGGTTATGGGGTTTTTAAACAAACTACATAGACATCATCATTTTCTTATGTGTCACACAACACCTTTAGTGCAGTGGCACAGGGGTGTCTTTTAAAACACCCCAAGGTTTAAATACTTTCTCTGTGACTGACAACCGTCTCCCAGAGCCTGTAAAGTTAAATTGACTTTACTAGTCTTTTTAAATGTACAGACCCAGCACACACTATCTTACTATAGAGTGCTGGAGGGGTTGACTAGCATCCCCTGAGTCTGAACACTTATGTTACAGTCAATTGTAACCTTTTCATACTTTAAATGGCTGGTGGCAGTGGTTTTAAACAAACTACCATGATTTTTCCCGACCGCGAACATCGGTAGCTAAAAATCGTGTCAGCCATGTTTTCCAATATGGCGCCCAAGTCCTATCTGTAAAAACAGACTCTGGTCATCTTTTTCACTGTTTCTTTTAGGAAAGGTCCTTCTAATATCCAACTCTGCGCGTCAAACCAGGTTTGGTCCCTTTGTTCGTTGGCATTTGGAGGGCTTCAGTGCTAAAGCCCTCCTCTGGCGCCTGAGTGTCTGGGGTGGACAGGATGTGAGGGAGGTGCCCGAAACTCCCTGTGCTTAGTCTCCTAGGAGACCTGAATGCACTCTGGCCTGATTGGCCAGCTGGCTGTCCGGCAAGGACAGCCACCCTGCTGTGTGAGTGACAGCCAGGCTGGAATGAATGGGGGGAAACTGTTTAAAAGCAGGCTTCTGGGACTTGGAAAACAGAGTAGACCACTGGAACAAAAGAACCGAAGACGAGCTGAAGGAAGACGACTGGTGCAACTCCTGGTCCACTGGTGAAGCCCTGCTGCAGGACCAAATTGCCTGAAACTCCATCGACAGAGAAGCCCTTCAAGGTTAACTTCTTCCCTTGAGTTTGGTGGGAACAACCAACTCGTAAGCCGCCTGGACACCGTCCTCATACTGGTCGAATTTTCTGCAGAGTGCTGTGGAAAACCAGATAGCCAGTGGGAAGGATATCAGTGTGTGGTCTTTAAGGCACTCACACCTTAAACCGATGTTTTGCCAAGCTTGTGGCCTCTTCCCTGGGCAGTGCAGGAACCACCCGATGTCCTCCTTGTCCCCACAACTGAAGCTCAGGAACAGCGAGATCTGCTCGAACTGCCAGGAACAACTGCCTCAGCTACAGCTCTTCTTCACTTTAAAGGTACTGTACAAATGTGGTCAGGAAATCTTTTCGGCCGCGGTGAAAGTTTGTGAAACTTTCCCGACTTTGAAGGCTTGTCCTTCCCTAAACCAACATATAACTTTATGTCTGACCAAATTCATCTAAGATCTGTGGCAAAGACGTAACAGTTTACTACCAGAACTGTTCTATCCTATACAAGACTCTGAACCATTGACTTTGGGCCAGGCCTATTGAATTGAATTGCTGGTTGTAGTGAACTGAAACCCTTTGCCCTGCCTATGAAAGTATGTGTGCCTTGATTTCTTTTAACCTTGTCTTTTTACCCCTTTTAAAAGTAATTGAAGTGTCATTTTGCTCCCACTTCAGGGTATCAGGTGATATTAACCCCATATATATGGTCGCCGTAAATAATATCGCCGGGAAAAGGTTGCAGCGATATCATATGGGTGACCATATATACGGGGACAGGTGCAAAAAAAAAATAATAATAATAAAATAAAATAAAAAAATAATAATAATTGGGGGCTGCAGGGGTGTCCCCCGAATGTTCCATGCAATAATGTCGCCACAAAAAGCGGCCATTTTTCGGCGATATTTTTGCATGCCGAGATTTTTGTGGCGACATTATTACATGGAATCCACTTCAGGGGAGCTGAACTTGTTCAATAACTTATTGGTTGTGTATTTGTAGTATATTAGTATATGATATTGAGCTGCTCTTGCTAGTGTAATGTTTTCCAAACGACTGTGTAAATAAATGTATATTCTTTTACCAAGAAACCTTGAGTAAATGGTTATTTGAATCACTGTGATTGTGGGCCCTTTGTGTAACCCCTTGTACTGCTCACTTTACTCTTGAGATAAGTTTGGCTGCTCAGCTCCTGCTACCACAATACTGTGTAGTACAGGCTTGTACCAAAGGTGAAATTGTACTGACACTTGTAGTCTTAATTGTATGTAGTGGTCCCAAAGGGTACTACATGTGATTCTGCCTAACAGGTCCCAAACCTACAGACCCCATCCTTTGGGGGGTCTGCCCACACTTTTCTGCTGGCCCTCTACCCACCCACCCCAAATGGATGGGGGGGCATCTCATGCAGATCTCCCTGGGGGCAGATGCCCCTTCCTAGGGGCAGAAGTCTGCCCCCAGGGAGGGCTACATGAGGTGCCCCCCCATCCACTTGGGGTGGGGGGGCACCCCCCTTTCAATAGAAAATCCCCCTGGTGGTCTAGTGCCCCCACCACCCCCCAAAACCATCCATGTATTTTTTTCTTTTGGTTTGGACCCTTCCCTAGGGGCAGATGGGTACCCATCTGCCCCAGGGGACCCAAACCTGCAGGCCCCATCATTTGGGGGGCCTGTCCACACTTTTCTGGTGGCCCTCTCTCCCCACCCCCAAATGGATGAGGGGCATCTCATGTAGTCCTCCCTGGGGGCAGATGCTCCTTCCTAGGGGCAGAAATCTTCCCCCATGGAGGGCTACATGAGGTTCCCCAATCCACGTGGGGTGGGGTGGGGGGAGAGGGCCACCTCCTTTCAATAGAAAATGTACCTGGTAGTCTAGGAGCCCCCTGGCTCCCTCTCCTAGGGGCCCCCATCATCCCCAGGGGGGCCCAAACCTGCAGCCCCATGCATTGGGGGCTGGGGGGAGAGGGCTGCTTACAAAGTAAGCAGCCCCCTCATCCCCCCACGTCACAAACACATCCATTGTGATCCAGAGGCATTGCTGGCCGTGGATCGAGCACCCAATCCGCGACCAGCAATGCCTCAAAAAAGGTGTTGTTGGAAAGGAGAGAGTCCCCCCTTTCCAACGACACCTCCCTCGATCTCAACGGCTCCATTAAGCCGGAGATCGAGGGAGAGGGAGAAGGGCACTCACCTTCTCTGTTCACCGTGGCAGCCGAAAATGGCTGCTGCTGTGAAATTACTTTCAGTTTCATGCCGGTGTGCGTTACGCACACAGACGTGAAACTGAAAGAAATCCAAACCCCGGGCCGTGAGGAGGAACCTCCCCCTCACACAGCCCAGGGGTTGGATTTATATTTTGTGCCATCCCTGCTTTGCAAAACAGAATGCCAAAAAGGATGAGCTATCTCATCCTTAGCACTACAAACATAATGTCAAGGACAAGATACCTCGTCCTTGGCATTTAAGAGGTTCATGATTTTAGAGGGCAGGGGTCCACCTGCTCGGATGAGACCTTCATAGACCAGACTTGTCTGGTGACCTCATCAGGTATGATGGGTGAGAGAGAGGAGAGGCTAAAAGGGAGGCCAAGGGAGGCTCTGGTGTTGGTGTATGCTGTGGGGTGGAGGAGAGGGATGAAAAGATGTCTTGGGTTTTTGTGATGAAGTGTGCAGCCAGGCCGAGCAAAGGTCCTGGGTGGGTATGACAGAAGAAGAGGCTGCTGCAGGATTGGCGAGTTCCTTGCAGACTTTGAAAAGCTCAGCCGTGTTGTTTGATGCTGCCGAGATGCAGGCTTGAATACAGACTCTTTTCTTAGAACGGATGCAGAGTCGATATTGCCTTTGAAGGAGGCTGTAGGCCAGTTTGTCAGATGGTCCACCCGATGAGTTCCATTTCCGCTCAGCTGCCCTACATTTGCATTTAAGGGCAGCCATATCAGAGTCGTACCAAGAGTTGCACTTTTTGGAAGGCTTCAGTGAGACCCTCATGGCAGGGAGAAGAGTGTTGGAGATAGAGAGGTTAAGGTTAGCGAGGGCTGTTTCAGGGTGGGAGTCAGCCGTAGGAATGGGAGGAGGAGTGCAGGTAGCGGCAAAGGCAGTCAGTGTCACTTTTTTCATGGGTCTGGTGACTTTGAAACCGAGTGGCTGTGTCGGATGTATTGCTACAAGAAGAGAGGGGAGTGCCAGGTGTGTTGAGGGAAGAGTGGTCGGTCCAAGAGAGAGAGGTAGTGAGAGGGGTAGAGAGAGCGATGTCAGTGCAGATGAGGATATCCAAGGTGTGGCCCACGGTGTGTGTGGGGCCAGAGGGCAGGATAGATAGGGAGAGAGAGTCACATAGGTTGCAGAGAGGTCATGAGGAGTCAGGATAGTCCAGATGGATGTTGAGATCACCCATCAGGACGGGTTGAGAGGAGGAGGAGAGTAGAGAGGAAGCCAGGTCAGCCCATTCCACGAAGAAGAGAGTGGACTGACCTGGGGGCCGATGGAAGTTAGCCATAGTGAGAGAAGATTTAGGGGAGAGTGAGAGCCTGCACACTAGGCACTCGGAGGAGGAGTAGGCCTGAGTAGGTATGATGGATACAGATATCCATTCTGGGAAGATAAGCGCCACTCCCCCACCTGGCTTCTTAGGCCTAGGCGCAGAGAGGATTTTGTAGCCCTCAGAGAGGAGTGTGTCAAAGCTTGTGATGGAGTCTCCTTGAACCAGGACTCCCTGATGGTGAGCACATCAATCCACGAGTTCGAGGAGGTTGCAGTTGTCGGATGAGTGTTTGACGGCCGAGCGAGTGTTGAGAGTGGCAATGTGGAGCAGCTTGCCATCTTTGGGGGTCTTCCTCAGGGGTGGGGTGGCACAGAGGACAGTGGTCCCTCCAAGGGTGGTGAGAGGGTGAGGGGGATAGTGAAGGAAGGCAAAGGAGCCAAGGCTGACAAGGGAGCCGGCACAGTACGGCAAGGCAGGGGCACCTGTACAGAGGAGGAGAAGGGCACAGAAGGCAAGGGAGCCTGTGCAGAGGAGGGGGAGGGCACAGAAGGCAAGGGAGCCTGTGCAGAGGAGGCAGAGGGCACAGAAGGCAAGGGAGCCTGTGCAGAGGAGGCAGAGGGCACAGAAGGCAAGGCAGCCTGTGCAAAGGGAGAGGTGAAGTTAGAGAGGTGAGAGAAGAGCCTGTCGAAGAGAAGAAGGTTGGGTTGAGGACCCTGGACCATGATGGCTCCATTGAGATGAACATTAATGATGACTTTGGAAATGGAGAAGAGGTCAAGGAGAACCTCCCAGCGAGTGCCACCATTAATGGGAGAAGAGGCGATAGGAGAGAGAAAGCCGACAATGTAGCAAGTCCATAGGTCAGGTGCGTTAACAAAGAAGAGGATGTTAGTGATAGTCTCTCTAGCGGGAAGCCGTGACATAGGTGTCTGCAATAGGAAGGCCTGGGTTGGAGCCCAGTGTGTCCTTCTTCAGTTTCTTCCGGACAGATTTAGTGATAGGAGAAGGATAGGAGACAGTGAGCAGTTGGAGAGGATAGAAGAGATAGAAAGCAACATGGTTGCCTGCAGTGGAGGGGGGGGGGGCACTTACCCGTCTGAAGCATTGATGCACTCGGAGGAATGGGGTCGGGTGAGGTGGGGGCACAAAGGAGGGTGACACAGAGGGAAGCACAGCAGCTAGTGTGGACACAAGCAGCCACAAGAAACAACTAAATTCGAAGTTCACCAGGGCAAGGTGCAACCCATTCAACAAATGGGCATAACTAAAGTTGAAATTCGGCGGTGCAGGGTGAAACACATTCAGCAAATGGGCACCACTAAATTTGAAATTCAGCAGGGCAGGTTGAAACACATTCAGCAAATGGGAGCAGTTCGCTAGTGGTAGTCCAAATGAGACAAAGTCAGAGGCTGCACAGACCCAGGTGAGAGGGAAAGGATTGTTGAGGTTAGTTAATGGAACTGACCTTCAGATAAATGTCAGATGCTCCAATGATTACAGTGTGTCCAGAGAGCAAGGAGTTCTCCTCCGCCTCCATTGCACGTGGAGGTCTTTTAAACATGTGCACATGGAAGGGTAGGACGGGACCCACAGGCCCGGCCACGCAACCGACAGGGGAACAGACCTGGCCTTAGAAAGTGGGACTTTGAATGAGGGTGCCGGCTAAAGCCTGCGGGTCCCCGGTTGGCTAGAATAAGCTTGCCATTGGCCAGTGTGATTGCAAGGGTCATGTACGAAGGCACTCCAACAGCCTTTACAACAAAGCAAAGGTGGCGGCCATCTTGGAAATGCTACAAGGTCGGCAAAGAGGCTGGAAGGCACACACAAATAAGGATCTTCACTGTGTTGCAGCCAAATAGGATTATTTGGGCACAAAAGAAAGGAAATGCCAGGTGGTGTGGTAGAAAAGCACAAACTTTTACAATTTTCGGACCAGAATAAAATGTTATTGATTGTTTTTCCCAATCGGTTTTCAAAACGGTGCAGAAAGATTAATCTGCTTTTCAAAGTACGCCTACTTCGTACAGGAGTGGTCAACAGGCCGGCACGACCTCCAGACGTGCAGTAAGACTGGCTAGGTGGAAGTAGAACATCCTCACATTTCGGTGCGGAAAATAAAAAGAGGAATAGTGCGTTTATAGTTAACATAACACATAGTTAACATAACACAGTCGGCCGCTAAAGTCCCACCATAATCACTAATGTCATCTGGTAGCTTAGAGACCTTTACCAATGGTGCCGCAAAATTATCTTTCACTGCAGAATTTGCACACGGAGTAGCTGTGGACTGATGATTATCCACCCCAGCTTAAAGTTGTCATGATTAAATAAGAATTCTTTGGCTGCCACATGCATCTTAATATTATCAAATTTAGATAGTAACGATTCAAGAACAACTGAGTTTGCCTTAACTTCTGTTTTCAATCCCTTGTAAAGAGAGCCAAGAATACAAAGGACCTGTTTGATGTCCATTATGGTCTAATTAAATGGTATATTCCAACAAAAATTGTCTAGATAAAGATGGACGTCTCAACGAGTCCAACGGTGGGGAGGATAAAAAAAGAGGAGTCAATGTCTTCAGCAAATTTTACACCACAGTCTGGAGGCCTATCCACTGCTCTGAGGTCGGACTGTTAATTACTGTCACACAACGATGATATGATATATGATATGGCATTTGTAACGCGCCTATACACAAGTGTTTCAAGGCGCAACGAGGCAAGGGAGGGGAACAAAGGAGGACAGACAACGATCCTACTAGGCCAGGTGTCATTCAGATCGCGCAAGTGCGAGGGGAGGGAGGAAGGGAAAGTGCAGTACATGGGAATAGATAATAACAATAGTAACAAAATATAAATAACAGACAGCGTGTGGCAAGTGCATAGTAGTGTGGACATCAGCTATCGGGGTCTGGTAAGGGGACTGTAGGGATACAGAACAGTCCCCAAGTGCGGGGGTTGCCAGGTGGGCAGAGGGGGTGTGTGACCAGGGCCTGGGATCAGAGGGTGTCCAGGTAACCCGTGCAGTACCGGTTTCAGCCAGGAGGTCAGCAGAGGAGAGGGGGGAGAAAGCAGAAGCAAAGATAAAGGTTTTGAGGTGCTTCCGGAACCGGACATGGTTCTCCTCAAGTTTAAGGGAGGTAGGGAGGATGTTCCAGAGGGAGGCACCCGCCGTGGAAAGAGATCTAACACCAACTCGTTTTGTGGAGAAGCGACTGACCCTGAGGGAGTTGGAGGCAGATGAGTGAAGAGCTCGAGAAGGAAGATATTTAGGAAGAGCGAGTTGAAGGTATTGAGGTGCCACACCCCAGAAGGCCTTGTGGACGATGCAGAGGGTTTTGAACTTAATCCTCGAAGCCATTGGGAGCCAGTGTAGAGATTTCAGTCTTGAAGAGATATGATCCCTGGGCTTGAGACCAAGGACAAGTCTTACAGTCCTGCTCTGGATGAGTTGCAGAGGGCAGAGAGTAGAAGCAGGCAGATTTAGAAAGAGGCTGTTGCAGTAGTCCAGCCTACAGAGAACCAGAGCTCTGGAGACAGTGTGCTTCTGGGGGAAGGAGAGGAAAGTTAGAATACCTCTGAGGAGGTGCAGCTGGTAGTGTGACTTCTTGGAGACGTCAGAGATGTGAGGAGAGAAGGTGAGTATGGAGTCGAAGATGACACCAGGGTTTTTGGCCTTGCAATTGGGAGATGGAAGAGGACCAAGAGAGGCCGGCCAGAGTGCAACAGGAAAGGAGGGAGCGGGTGTGCCGATGAGGAGAATCTCAGTCTTACTGGCATTAAGGCAGAGGTCATTGGCGGCACACCACTCCTGGATAGCAGACAGCCAGTCAGAGATGAGGGAAGGAGAGGAGGAGGCCAAGGGTAGCCTGAAAATGAGCTGGGTGTCATCTGCATAACATTCAAAGTTGGGGCAGAGAGCTGCAATGCGGTGGGCAAGGAGTGCCAGGTATTGGTTGAACAGCCAGGGAGGGAGGTTAGACCCCTGGGAGACACCACAGGTAGAGAAAAGGATAGTGGAGAGGAAGGACCCAAGTTGGACCTGGAAGGGTCGGTCAGAGAGGAAAGAAGTCAGCCACACCAGAGCCTGACCAGTGATACCCAGGTTATCACGGAGACGGTTGAGCAGGATGGCATGTTTGACAGTATCGAAGGCAGATGAGAGATCAAGCAGGATGAGGACACAAGGGGTGTTAGAGTCAAGGTTGGAGAGCAGGTCTTCACGGATGTTCAGGAGAGCAGTTTCCGTGCTTCTGGCAGCTCTGAAGCCAGGCTGATGGTCATGAAGACAACCAACAGATTCAGTGTGGAGATTAAGCTGGGAGATGGCCAGTTTCTCCAGGAGCTTTCCCAGGAAGGGAGTGATAGAGATTGGGCGATAGTTAGCCGGGCATGAGGAGTCAGCAGAGGGTTTCTTAAAAAGGGGGTGCACAAGCGAGTGCTTCGGTGGGGATGGGAAGACTCCAGTGGCAAAGGAGTGATTGCAGAAATCAGCCAAGGCAGGAGCCAGTGAGTCGATGTGGTCCTTGATAGTTTTGGAGGAACAGGGGTGAACCTGTTTCGACAAGACAGACTTTCATAGAACGGACTTGTCTAGAAACCTTGTCTGTGGAGAAGAGGGGAAAGGCAGAGACGGAGGGAGGAGGGGTGGCTGCAGAAGGGCCAGAGGAAGAGCAGGGAGTAGGGGAAGGGAGGGGATAGGAGGAGAGTGAGGACAGGATGTCCTGAGTTTTAGAGATGAAGTGAGAGGCCAGTGCCGTGCAGAGGGCCTGGGAAGGGACAGGGGAGGTAGAGACTGCGGCAGGATTGGCCAGTTCCTTGCAGATTTCAAAGAGTTCAGCCGAGTTGTTGGATGCAGCAGGGACGCGGCCTTGGATATGAGCTCTCTTCTTGGTTAGGACAGAGAGCGGTATTGCCTTTGCAGCAGGTGGCAGGCCAGTTTGTCAGAGGATGTACATGAAGCATGCCATTTCCTCTCAGCCACCCTGCACTTGCGTTTTAGGGTGACGAGGTCTGAGTCGTACCAGGAGTTGCACTTGGCCTTGGGCTTCAGGTGGATTCTCATGACAGGGGCAAGGATATCAAGAGTATCAGAGATAGCAGAGTGGAGCATGGAGAGGGCTGTGTCAGGGTTAGAGTCAGCCAAAGGGGGAGCGGGGTGAAAAGGTGGCGGCGAAAGCCTCAGCTCACACACGCTTCATGGGTCGGATGACCGAGAAGGTGGGCGGCAGTGATGGAAGTGGCTTGGCCTGAGGGCTAGGGAGGGTGAGGTGGTAGGAGAGGAGACAGTGATCACTCCAGGAGAGAGGGGTGGAGAGAGGAACAGAGAGGGGAAGGTCTGAGGAGATCAGAACATCCAGAGTGTGCCCTGCTGAGTGAGTCGGGCCAGAGGGGAGAATAATGAGAGAGAGTCGCAGAGATCGCGAAAGAATACCGAGTGCCCTATCAATCTCTTGTGAGATACCACATTGTGATTTAAAATTGCTTTGAGGAGTTTTACTCTTCCTTCCCTGTTGGGAATGCCGTGGTTTCATTTCCCTTTCATTTTGTTATCATAGAGTTTGTTTTCTTAGGTGCGGGTGCAAGATGTGGGCAGACCGCCAGAGACTCCGGCCCATTGTTATCCAGCCGACCCTCATCTTTGCCCACCCGGGCACAAGACCCAGACGTTGTTCTCCTGACCGAATTTCCCTACGTAGACAAGGAAGAGGCACAATCATGGCTACCAACATCTCTGCATTCGAATGACCCCCCAGAGACTGGGGAAGGTGTAGATTCATAGCACCAACTTTCAGCGTCTGAGATGTTGTTTGGTTTAATATGTTGAGGCATTTGAGTTTTTCCACTCCATAGGTCGTACATATGCCTAAACTCCAATAAATGGCCCCCCAAAAGAAAACACTTACCAACTTCTAATAGTATCCAAATCAGTAGCGACACTGACAAGCCGCGCCTTAGGTAATCAAGCGCTGAATTGAATTCAGAGTCCACACACCGCAGTTTCGTCAAAACAGATTGTATATCACAGTCTACCATGTGAATATAAAGGCATGAAAACAAATAGGGCTACGGGTCTACTTCACCGGCCCACACTCCCAAATAGCCGCTGGGCACAATTCAATTAGTTGTCGAGCAGTTGCAGAATGAACATTCAAACTTTAGTGTGTTGGACATATAAAGTATTTCCTCACCAGAAGGGAGAAGTATCTGCCACAACCTAACCCCTGGCGTCAAGCACCAACCAGCAAGCACACAACACACTGCACCACACTCCGCACAGTTGTGGTCGTTTTATGGTATTGCTGCTCCTCTTTACAAATGGAGAAAGAAAAAAGACTGAAAACTGAGAGATAACTGTTCCGGGCCTCCAAGGCTCCTGCCGTTAGTGTATCAAGAAACACTCTGCTTTGCACACAGAGAATCAAGATTAGCAAAGGGTTGATGGGTCGGGAAAGAGCCAGTGACATTTGTTCGGTACATCCTGTTTTGGCGCTTCCGTTTCGCCACGGGCCGGTTTGGATCGACCGCTTTGGCGCAGCGGCCATTTCAGCGTGCCCATTTCTGTCGCCGTCGATTTGGCGTGAGGGACGTTTGGACGTGGCTGACATTGCAGCCACATCTAAACACCCTCGTGGCTAACAAAATGAGGGGGGGGGGCACCCAAACCGTGCCGCGGTGAAACGGTACGGTACAGTCACTATGCCGCTGGCCATGTTTCTGATGTCTGTGTGGTTGTCCGGCGCCTTGGTCAGTGAGGGAACAGAGCAAGTGCGTGCAGCAGCTTTCATTGTGATCCGGTGCTCACTCTCTGGAAACTCTGAGGAAACGGGGTTACTATTACTTTACAAGTGCAGAATATGGTGGGAATTGGGCAACTAGGTTATTCTCGTTTGCCTGTTTCGTTAGAATCAACATGTACAGACAGGCCGGGCAATTTTATTGTTGGAGATACTGCATAGTTTTAAGCAAACGATCCCCGTGAGTCGTACAAATCTTCCTTTTACATATAAAATAATGTAGTACTTAGCCCACGGCCAGAATAGTCACTGGAAACGGTCAGCCCCCTGTGAAAGCGTGGGCAAATAATGTCCGATCCCTCGCTATACATTGCTGTATATTCGCTCTCCCTAGGCATGGTGGGAGTTGTGGTACATCTGCCCTTACTGACACCGAGGCGAGCACATTGGTGCGGGTTTCCATCTGACAATATCATTTTAAAGTTGGGTGAGTGGGTATTTTTATGCCAGGATGCCCCTAGTGCACAAGTAAGGACACTGCCTAGAAGGTCCTGATCCCCACAAATGGCAGCCCATGGTTGTCACCCTTGCCTTAACCTGTAATTGGTTTTCATGACAGCCTCTTGCTAACTCAGTGGCAATTATTAACTGCCCGTTATCCACGATGATGCCATGTGCGTCTCCTTCAGGCAGCCTTGATCTGTCAGTCAGCAGCACTTTGCATTCTGGGAACTGTAGTCTTGTTTTGCCCAATTTAAGTAAGGAGGGCCTTGCAGGTCCCTGCATGTAAACTATTGTCTGCTGATAAGCAGTCACTCTGGCTGAAGGTTTCACGCGTGGAGGCTATCCTTCCCCACTGTTCGGCATTTTTTTGTAAGATTTCAGGAGATAAACCGACACTTATCTATTTATGAACCTGCACCTGTAACTCGTGTTTATAGTGCACTTCGTGGTCTTCCCGTGCCGAAACATCCCACACCAAAATGTCCCTGCACCCTGTCGGCTGCGCCAAAACGTCCCGCGCTGATATGACCTTACAGCCTGCCAGTCGCGCCGAAATGTCCCGCGCTGCATCCATCGTGGCCAAACGTCCTGCTCCGCCATTTGCTCTGCTGTCGCGATACACTCCCATGGTCAATTATTTTTACAGGGTTTTCTAGTAGCCTTTCGGGATGTTTGCCCTTATATTTCTTTCCTAGTTGGTGAAACTAGTGTTTTTCTTGACATGAAAACTTCTGTAGTTTGTTATTTGTATGTGTTTAATATACTAAATGCACCCAAGATATTCTGCACAGAAAGGCCATTCTACCGAGTTATTCCCTTGATGGGGGTAAAGTATGGAGCAGCTCTGGCTTTGCGTTATTTCATCTGGCATTCCAATTTCCTGGGGAATGTATATACACAAAGATTGACCTCAGGGAATGGTGACGCCACTGTCAAAATTGCGGCTCCATCGTTATCCCTTTTAACACATTTTTTATGCGGGTGTCTACAATGCAAATTATTCTGCTCTCTCCATAATGCCATGCCAGTGTTGCCCTAGGCCAACACGCTCTTATGCTGGTTTTTACATTTCCCCTAACTATTGAGATTCCAGTCTTCAAGCCATTCCAGTGTTGCCCCAGTGGTGTGAACAGGGTGTGGCTTGAGTGGTAAGGCCCATCCTCCTATTCATAAGGGTCAATCCTACCAGTCTGGCAGGTCACAGCACACAGAGAACTCCCATGTGCCCAAGTGTCTATGTTGGTGACCCATCCTGTCATAGTTTCCTGGGGAAAAAACTCGTTGCCCTAGTGAAATGTTTGTGATGCAGCTAACATTTTTATCATCAGTTACCACAATTGTGCAGGCAGTTTTCACTTCCTCTCATGTGCATAGAAGATTAAGGTGGCAGAGGAAGCACCTACTATCTGGGTTACCACGCTTTCTCTGGTTACGTTACGTGTTTGATCCATCCCTAAAATAATTTTAAAGTTCAGAATCCGCTCAAAAATAGTTTGCCTTCCATTGTAGCTTGCATAAGAAATGTTCTTTTGTTGAACTAACGGTGTTATGCTGTGATGGAAAACTGCCCTATTGGGTGGGACCAGGCGGATACGCAAATTCATATTTCTCTGTGACGGGTGCAGTGAGCTAAGGAGTGGCTGTAGACCCTCCCGAGTGGGCTACACCCCATAGAACAGGTTATTTGAATCATGTTCATCCTTGCCAGAGGTGCACCCACATCTCCGTAAATTACGGAAAATGCATTAGCTTTGAAAAGTCCCAAAGACCTGCTTCATTAGATAGCAACAGACCTGTGCATGAAGTTCTTTAAAAAGCGAATGCATTTTCCATCACAGCAAAATACTCGGTTAGTATTACTCGGTAATACCCTGCACATTTTGGGATTCTTTAAACTACACTTAAAAAGTGGCACACGTTTTGCACATAACAAATGTCCCACATACTTCAGAGCCGTTATCACAGCCTATGCCCCCTTCAGGAACCTGTGATCTCCAGAGAAAATCCCCTAAAGGCCCCCCTCCCACCAAGGATCAAAAAAACATCATCATTGGGGTAGAAAGAACCTTTGCAGCCTCTGCCCGAAGAAACTGCAATGGTCTTCTGCAGAGCTCTCAGAACTGAGCGCAACTGCAACAGACTCAGAAGGGCCTTAACAATTCCTTTTCAAGGTGGCCGTCCAAGCGCCGGAAGGGTCCCCCAATGACTTACTTTGCTTATACTAGACATGCTTCCAACCGGGCGTCCCAGACCCCTCTCATCACTTTGAAATCCCTTTCATGCCCAACGTGTCGCATTCATTTCTGTGTGCACTTGAGTTGGCAATTAGGAATGGACCTTACTTGTGTTGCACTTTGTTTGTACGCAGGACCCATACGCTCCCACTCTCTCACCTACCTGACCCTTATCCCTCCCTGGCGCATTATAAAACTGTAATAAGAAAGATAGCTACATATGAACACACGTCACTGCAAATGTTCGGATATATAAACCCCGCTAGGGACACCTTGTCCCCATTATGAAGGCGCTTGCACATTATAGCTCAGTGGAATAGTAGATCTACATTGCCAAAGTGCTGTTGAGTGGAATTCAGTAACCAAGCAACCATTTTAATCAGAGGCATACAAACTCTGATGTCCAACACATTTGTGTCACGGAATTATGAACATAATCGACTTGCTTGGTAACCCATCTGCTGACCGTTAAACCAAACAATGGGATGCCGTGAATGGGGCTCAGGGGAGGGGATAAGATACACAAACAGTTATACTAATGCCACTGAGACATCCTAGGGTCTAGTAAGTGATTGGAACATGCTACGCGTTGTTTAAAGACCAGTACAAGGTTCTTGCTACGGATGTAAAGCTGAAATAATTGAGGTAAGAATGTCAAAAGAAATATAACCTCGATCCGATATCCGTAGACAACTATTGTCCCATAGCCAAAGTACCGTTTCTTCTTAAGATCCTGCACAAGGTTGCATATCTTCAATTTCAGAGCTTCATTGAACAGAACAACATTCTCGGAGCATGTCAGTCAGGATTTAGAGCCAGACACAGCACGGAGACAGCCATGCTGGATCTTAAATCAATCCTGTCGAATATTGTTGATCATGATCAGACAGTGCTCTTGATGCTTCTTGACCTGTCCGCCTCATTTGATCTGGTGGATCATGCCTTACTGGTGGACAGGTTGCAACCCAAAGCAGGCTGTTCTAGTCTGGCATCACAGTGGGTAGCCTCTTTTCTTGGCCCTCGCAATGCCAGATTTGCCACTGACGAGGCCTGCTCTACATCAGCACCCATCACATGTCATGTCCCGCAGGGGTCGTGCATCTCGCCCTCAGTGTTTAAAGTTTATGTTATTCCTTCCTGAGACTTCTAGACGGCCTGGGTGTCCTCTATACTAGCTATGCTGCTGACACCAAGGTTGTCATCTAGCTCTCGGGGCTGCATGCACAGGATTCATCGAATCTTAATACCATCTATTCTGCCATCCACGACTGGATGGCAGTCAATTCCTTGGCTCTTAACACCAAAAAACTGAACAACTGATTGTGGGCTCTGGCCCTAAACTCAAAACCTTGCTTCAGCATCTCCAACATTATCATCCCAGTGGCTAAGAAGGTGAAGATCCTTGGGGTCATGTGGGATGCCGAATTGACTATGAACCAGCATGTCTCCCAGATCCGCTCTTGTGGCCTGATCGACAAACTGCTCTATCACATCCGGCCTCTCGTGCCACACAATAATGTGTCCGTTCGGGCCTCTACCATAGTGAGCTCCTGCCTGGACTATTTTAACAGCCTCCTGAGCAGCTGTTCCCAGTCCAATCTATCCGCATTGCAGGTCATAAAGAACGGAGCAGCTCGTGCTCTCTCTGGCTTATCCAAACGTGCCCATATAACAGCTTCCAGGCGGGACCTAAACTGGCTCCCTGTGAGTCACTGTGTCACACATAAGATTCTTACACTCACCCATAAGTGAGTGTGCAATGCAGCTCCAAAATAACTCAGGGACTGTCCAAAGACATATACACCTTTTTGCAGTTAGATCCAAGGATCAATCCAGACTTGTGCCGCCTAGGTTTAGGCTGGTGAAGTCTGGGGGATCCTGTTTTGACATACAAGGGCCAATGTCCTGGAATTCTCTTCTGAATGCTCTCAGAACAAATGAAATGGATGCTGAGTTCAAGAAGAGGTTGAAAACTCACCTCTTCAACCTTCCCCCTGAGTCCTCGTTACAAACCCCTAACCTGTCCTTCTTTGTGTTCGTCTTTGTTATGTTTTTGGGTCTGCCTGAGGCCCTCGGGCATGTGGCGCGTTACAAAAGTTTAAGTAAATAAATATTTTATGACATTTTGGACGTCATTTGGGTGAGCAAACGTGCACACTTCCTCGCATGCAGTCCCATCTATGCAATTTTCGCCAAGTACAAGCAATGCATGGAAACGCAGGTGCATGGAGGGGGGTACTTGGATTTCTATGGAAGCCGTCAGCTTTTAGCAGTGGCAAAATGCTGGCAGATTCCAGAGGAACCAATGCATTTATGCCAGCATCACAACCATTTTGCTGGCGGACATGCATTCAGATTCGCATGGTGGACTACATAGGGTGGCACACACAAAACCTATGATCCTACCCCCACTATAACATACAAATCAATTACATTTGCCCAGTCCATAAAAAGCATGCATTAAGATTTACTCATGTTTTTTACCCATGTATGTTACTAACTAGGAGATGCAAAAAGACCAGTAATTAAGAACATTGGTCTTCAAGGATGACTGCAAAATGTGTCACGTTCTCAAAGTAGATTCCATGAGAAGGTTGGAGGTGGCTGGGTGGGTTAACCCAGCTTACTACATGCCATTATGTGCAATAATGAACGGGTCAACACAATGGGTGTCACATTGGTTAATTCTGGAGCAGATAAACCATTTGCAAAAATCATACATAACTGGTTTACGCATGGTTTATCGCAGAAGCACGGCACTGTTCCAGATGTTCTTTAAGTGCAGACCTATCGCATGGAAAATACATGCGTAAATGCCTTCCATCTACAGGTGATGAAACCGCACATATTATATTAAACGTGCATTTACCCAGCTTGCAAACAATCTATTTCTGCATGTATAATCAATGGGGGAAATACGACTTATAATGATACATCATTATACATTTTATCACCAAGACGTACACATATAAATACCACCTGCTCAGAGTCGGTGTAAAGTGAGGCGAGGAGTCACGCATGACGCCCTAATCTGCAAAACAATCCACAATTGGAAATCATTCGCAATTCGGGGAGGGGGCAGCTGATAAATTACAGATTCATACGTTTGTAAATTGCAGCACCCTATAAGGAGAGCACACGTCTTGCTCAACATGAGCCAACTACAGGGAATTGGGGCACAGGCCCTATTGGGCCAGCACCAGTCCACTACACCAACTGGCGGTCAATCAATCTGCCCTACATCCCCCTTTTCCTCTGCCTGCCTTTAGCCCCCCCTATATTAGAGGCGGCCCATCGCCCTGCCCTGCAACACCTCCAGTGCCAGGTCAGGAAGAGTGGAAGGTGAGCACAGAGGCCATACCCACCTGTTGTCTATAGACCCTGCAATCCCACCTAGACTTCACCTACCAGCAGATTATCATGGCCTATAGCCTGGACTTGCCCACAACGTTCACACTCCTGACAGAACTGGAGGGAAACCTTGAGTTCAATCAACAAATTATAACATCCACTCCTCCTCCTGCTCAAGCTGGTCACGGTCTTTCACTCTTCCACTTCTGTGCCAGAGGCACATTCCAATACACTAGGTCTGGTGCATGGCATCTCCCAGCCTTGTTTCTTCCAAATCCTTTAAAAGGTATTTTATTTAAAGTGCACTTTTGGGCTTTTACATATAATCCAATAATGTTTTATACAGTATGGATCATACATGTCCCTGTTAAAAAACATTAAATCACATTTTGTAAAAAAAATCTGGTCCATATTAATTACACATTAAAATTCGTCAAACTCATAAGAATCTAACTAAATCATTGAGGATGGATCTTTGGCTTAAGGATAATCAACATATATTGGATGATCTTAGTAAACACAGGGGAAGGCAATGTTAAGGTGCTATTAATCAAAAGGATGGGTAAGGCTGGGAATTCTTTTGATACCTCTGTTACAGAACCTGCATGGGGGCCTAGTTTAATGGGAAGAAAACCTCCCTGCGAAAGGGCTTTAAAGATCTAGAGGATCCAACTCGGGTCCAGTGAGTCTTGGCAAGTGCCCCTGGAAGATAGACGACATACATTGTGCTCTTGGTAAACTCAATCCTTCTCGGGCGACGGGCCCTGATAGTATACCTCCTTGTGCTCTTAAAAAAAGATCCTCTTTTCTGGTCTATTATCTTGAAACCTTTATTCAGTTCTATTTTTGAGACGCATATTATTGCGCCCATCTGGACACAGTCCCTTATAACACCTATTTTTAAAAAAGGCGATGTCCTTAATCTCTCCAAGTACAGGCCCCTTGCCCTTAATGATTCTAGAAGGACGTTCTTTGCAATACTTTTATTGTGAGATCTTAATTTTGTCATTTCTCAAACATCGCTCTTTTCAAAATCTCAGGTGGGCTTTGGAAAAGGTATGGCTACGGCTCTTAACGCTACAGTTTTAGCCCATCTTTTACATGATGCCAAACACAGTACTAAGGGGCCTATTTATATGGCATCTCTAGACAGGACTATTGCATTCGACTGTGTGATTCAAAACAAGTTGTGGATTAAGCACCTTAAATTTAATATTCCACTAAAATTGCTCCAACTTCTGGCATTGCTGCACAAAACGACCTCACTGAAAGTGTGACTTACTCAAGAGAGCTCACTTTCCAGAACTGTATACACAGCTTTCGGCCTAAAGCAAGGATGTACGTTGGCCCCAACGTACGTTAGCGATATAGATGTTTTATCAAAGTCTCCTTCTCTTTATCCAGCAAGATTGGGGCAACTTAAATTAAATTGGCTGGCTTTTGCAGAATATTGTATTTGCTAGAACAGCTCTCGGACTGCAGCATAAACTTCAATTGTTTTTTAAAGTATGCTTTTCTGAACAATTTAGAGGCAAACGGGCCAAATTGTAATCTTCTTTATTAAAGCTTTAAAACCTAATACTGTGTTGGGAGCTGGGACCAGTTCAATTGGACAATGTTTACAGTATGAGGTACCTTGGGTATTGTCTCTCGAATACTGGTCCGATTGATATGTGGAAAACATCTTTATATGAAATCTACAACCTTTGATATCACAAATGAAATGTCTGAAGTTTAAAGTTTGCAAATTCTCTATTGTTCCTATTGTACGCTATGATACAATGAAAATTGAGCCTGTGCTATTGTATGGTTTCTACATGTTTTTAATTGACTTGGGGGAAAAATACTTAATGTGATTCAGGGAAATCTATGGAAAGAGGTATTGGGACTTTTGTTATCTATTCCTAACTCAATCATACACGATGAGCTATGACATCTATCTCTAAAGGCAACGTTCAACTGGCGTCTACTGTCAAGTTATGGGAAGTTCCTTCATTCTCCAATCAATTATTTGTGTGTAGATCTGAGTTTGATGTTAGAGGGTTCTACAGTCGTTTCAATTGAAGCATATGTGAGGAAAATGCAAGACCTGCTAATGGAAATACGGTCAACTGAGGAGAAATTAATAAATCGACCTGGTGGGACAAAAAGTAAATTATTCAGGTATGATTGGATGGTAACTGTTGAATCCATTGGGACTTAAATATCCTATACAGAATATTCGAAATTCTTGCACAAAAAAGAATTGTTCCCTTTGTATTTAACTTGTTTCCCTTGTTACAAAGCCAGGTCTGTTTGTATGCGTTTTAGAGTAAATCAGTTTCGAACTAGCAAATGTACAAGGCACTGAGTTTTATATTCGGCAGATAGCACTTTAATGCCTTGTCATTTTTGCACAACTTCAGACTTATGTGAAACACTCCACCATTTGGTCATGGACTGTCCCAATTTCAACTTAACTAGCAGAAGGTTTTTCTTTTAAAGAACTTGAAAACATTAATTCTAAATGCTCTAGGAATTTGTTATGGTCCAAGGGGGGGGGGACGAGAATGTCTCATTGATTATTGCACTGTATCACCTTCTACAGGAACTTTTGGATGCATTAACATCAGTCTAGCTTCAGAGCAGCCAGAAGCATGGAAACTGCTTTCCTGAACATCCATGAAGACCTGCCCTCCAACCTTGATTCTAATCTCCCCTCTGTCCTCATCTTACTCAATCTCTCTTCTGCCTTTTACACAGTCAACAATGCCATCCTGCTCAACCGCCTCTGTGATATCCTGGGTATCCTGATTAGACCCTGGCCTGGCTGACCTCTTTCCTCTCCAACAGACCCTCCCATGTCCAACTTGGGTCCTTCCTTTCCTCTATCTCACTCTCTGCTTGCGGTGTTTCCCAGGGGTCTAACCTCTCTCCCTGGATTTTCAACCAATACCTGGCACCCTTCGCCCACTGCATTGCTGCTCTCTGCTCCAGGTTTCAGTGCTGTGCGGATGACACTCAGCTCCTGTTCAAGCTCCCCTCTGCCACCTCTTCTCACTCTTTCATCTCAGACTGTGTCTGCTATACAGGAGTGGTGTGCCACCAATGACCTCTGCCTTAATGCCAGTAAGACAGAGATCCTCCGCATCGGCACTCCTGCACCTTCCTTTCCTAACACTCTCTGGCCGGCTCCCTTGGCCCTCTTCCTGCTCCCACCTGTGTGGCTAAGAACGTAGGGGTCATTTTTGACTCCACGCTTTCCTATTCTCCACACATCTCTGATGTCTCTAAGAAGTCAAACTACTAACTGCAACTCCTCAGAGGTATTCTTCCTTTCCTCTCCTTCCCCCAGAGGCTCACTGTCTCTGGAGCTCTGGTTCTCTCTAGGCTAGACTACTGCAACACCCTCTTTCTAAAACTCACTACTACTACGCTACGCCCTCTGCAACTCATCCAGAACAGGACTGTGATATCTCTCCAGCTCTGAAATCTCTTCATTGGCTCCCAGTGGCTGCAAGGATTAAGTTCAAGACCCTCTGCATTGTTCACAAGGTCTTCTGGGGCTTTCGTCCGCAATACCTTCAACTCACCCTTCGGAAATACCTTCCTACTCGAGGTCTTCGCTCCTTCAACTCCCTCAGGGTCAGTCGCTTCTCCAAGCAAGAAGTTGGTGGTAGATCTTTTTCTTCGGCCTCCCTCTGGAACAGCCGCCCTGCCTCTCTGAAACTTGAGGTGAACCATCTTCGGTTCCAGAAGCACCTTAAGACCTTCCTCTTTGCTTTTGCCTTCTTTCTTCCTCTCCCATGCTGATCTCCATCTGTTTCTGCACTGGGCACCTGGCTACCCTCTGAATTCAGGCCCAGATCCCTGCCCACCCAGCTGCATACCTGCAGTGCCTCCTGGCAACCCCTGCACTTGGGTCAGTATCTGAAACCCTACAGTCCCCTTACCTGCACTTATTAGACACCCGTTGTCGGCGCTTAATTCTTGCACTTGCCTCCTGCTGGCCACACTACCTGTTGTTGTTTTGATCATGTGTTCATCACTTTCCACTCCTCCTCTGCCCCTTGCACTTTCCCCCTTCCCTCTCCTCTGCACTTGCATGTTCTCAATGTCACTGGGCCTAGTAAGATCGCTGATTTTTCCTCCCTTGACTAGTCGCGCATTGAAACACTTGTGTGGGCGCACTAAAAATACCAATATATCGTTTCAAAAGGAAAAGAATGTGTGTTTTGTATTGTGTAAGGTTAGCCTTTTTTAAACCAATTCACAATTTAAAAAAAATATAATTACACATTATTGAATAATCAAATACGGAGATTATATGGAGATTCAATGCCCGTTAAATGTTCCATAATTCATCAGATCTTAAATAAACCTTTTTTAAAACAAATGCACCCAACAAGATTATTAAGTGCTTTTAGATGGTCTACTTTGTCTTTCAACTTTCACATTTTTCAAACTCGATCTTCCATAGGAATCAATTTTCTAGCTCCGAACACGGAATGTAAGTGATTCAATCTAAATAAGAATTCTTATATTTCTGTCTGGAAAGCAGCACATATTTGTTTGCTTAAATGTCGGGCACTGGTGACATATTTCCTATATATATTTTGGTAAACACGTGGTTCTATCAATCTAATTTCTAAACCATAAAGTGGGATTGGCACTACTTTTTGACTGTAAACTCTTATGACGGGGCCAACAAAAAATCACCATATTCTTTATCAAAATGCCTAACTGCACCCATTACAGATACAAGTTTCTGATCTATATGTGCCATAATTCTAATAAAATAAATATAAGTATTGTAGAAGCCTAAATACATAAATGTTTGTCATTTCAATTTCTTGTGAAGCCAAATATCATGTAAAGCGTTGTCCTTTTTTCTTGCAGAAATCAGAATGTATGTTTATTCATTTTCAAAGGTAGTCCCTGCAAATGTTCGTTATGGGCTAACAAAGTAGGTTGTAGGGCCACCGGGGAGTCACGTTTAGCAGTACTTTGTCATCAGCATAGGCCATATAACATTTTGTATTTGTTCAATTTTTGGGGAAAAGTTGGAAGCTTCTGCAGGGCACCCTCCAAGTTTGTTATGTAGAAGTCACCCTCCAAGTTTGTAATTTAAGCAATGATGCTGTCAATGTGCACCCTTGCTATAAACAGGGCTGTGTTTTTTCCCAGATGTCATAGTTCCAGACATATTCATATTACTGTGGTATTTTTAGGCAAAAGTATGATCAGTTTTAACAAACCTTGATCCACACCTAATAAGGACAATCTTCTCCAAATTGGAGTCCTATGAACCCTATTAAGCGGAGAGGTTAAGTCTAAAAACACCAAAGGGAGCTTAATTCTGTCTGTGCAGTTACCATGCATGTTTCTTTTCTACATGCTGTGCAAACAGCTGCATGAGCATGCAGAGTTGACCACCTGAGCCAGAGAGCTCATGTTTTCCTGTGCCATGTGTTAGTAGGATCATCAGACTTAGTTTCATTCCTGGAATACTGACACTTGTCGTTTTCTTTACCCATTTAAAACGTAAGACTACAAGCCACTGAATGCAATCAAATATACATGACTGCATATCCTAATCAGGCATGGCATGGGGAGAGCCTTGTATGAGAGCACCTTGACACACTACCAATAACATAGCCTAGGAATGGCATTCAGGCACATGAGACATCTCACTGACCATCATTGTAGCTCAAACAATCAGTATGCATGTTCCTGTAGGATGTAAGGTAATGACAAGTACCTTTCCATTTTCACAAGTAGATTGTAATTGTTTATGTGTAAAGTGCTTATACACAAGTGAAGTGCTTCAAAGCGATTAGTATTTCACAACCACAATCTTGTGCTCTAACTGACTCTGGGGCATGTGGGAGTCACAAACAGGAAGGCGGTTTCTCATGTTGGTTATCTCTTTGGGGTTAAAATCCAAGGTTAGTGCAAAACCCAGTTAGGGTTTACTATGTAAGAGAATATCAATATTGATATCATTGTGGTGAGACTTACAAAGGCATAATATGATTGTTTCAGACCAATCCATGCTACATTGACGCAGATTCAAGAAATTACCTTTGCTCCCCGAGTCACTACAAAATAAGGTTAGTGGTAAGGTTATGAAGATAAAACACCAACAGATTAGGACAGCCTGTAAAAGGGGTACTCCAACTTATTATTTTTATTTTTATATTGTTTTTATATAATGAGCACAATCTTAATCGGTTAGAGCAAATATTGTCTCTCAATACATAACTATATTTTGTCCTGATGAAGCCCTAGCAGAAAAATACAGAGATCGCAACATATGGGTGAATCTCGTTGCAAAAGGCCAAAATGATATGCGTCGACATTGTTTTAAAATTAAATCCTGCGGTAAAAAAACATGGGATATCAAATTAATAATCCCTATGGAAGTCATTTGTAAAATCAGAAACAGTATTTGCTAAGTAACTGGAACCTAGTGTGTTCATTACCACTTCACTGCATTACTCTAGGAATAGAATATTTATTTTTTCACTCAAAGAACATATTTCTTACAAAGTTTACACAATCAAAAGAAAAAGAAAAGAAAAAACGAAAGAAGGGAAACACATCCTAAAGGTTGACAAAGTTCTTGGTGTTGAGCATGCATCCTTCGATAGACAGTTCATTTTCAAAGTTCTGACCTTACTTCGCATCAGTTCTTATGATTCAATGTTCAGTAGTTCCCAGAATCGTATGATCACAATTGTTAATTTCTTGTCCTTTCCACTCAGGAATAGCGCCCATCTTTTAGCTGAGTCTAGTGGGGGGGATGGAGCCAACCATCTTGCCCTGAGCAAGTTTCTTTGTTCTTGGAGTGCAATACACTCCATGATCAGATGATATAATGTTTCTGGATGTATGGCGTCTTCGCAGAATCAGCAAAATGTTAGTTCATTGGATATTTTCTTGATGATTCCTAGGCGCTGGCGGGTTGGCAAGAGATTGAGTCGTGGCCTCAGAAAGGTATCTCTAATCTTGCGGTCTGGGAATTGGCGGAGGTATGCTGGAAGTTGATGATAAGCTCTATGATCAATATTGTGAGTCAGGGACAATTTGTAGGTAGCATTTATTGCAATAGGTCTCAACCAATCATTTCTTTGCAGCTTAATTTTCGCTTTTGGGGGTCGGTTTACTAGCATCTCTAGTTGTATCTCCTCTTTTGCTAGTAGTGTGGTGCAATGTAGTTTCCAGCGTTATAGGGGCTTTACTTTGGTTGGTTGCGATCGAGGACGGAATATATCTATAGAAGGAATTTTAGTTTGCATGTGAAGCTTTCTATATAGTGTCAACACCTTCCAGTTTCTTATCGCTTCCAGAAAAAGTAGTCCTATTTCATGGCGGATTCTGGGGGCAGGGTATGCTGCAGGCAAGGCTAAGATTTTTCTCCATATCAATCCTTCTAATATTATCCAGATGTCATTGGGGGCATTGAGCATCGTTTCTGCTCCATAACTTAATATTGCCATAATTTTCTGGGTGTAAAATGTGACAACAGGTTGCAAGGAGTAAGCCCCATATTTTCTGTGGATTATCTTACCTAGACGCGCCATACAGCAAGCCTTCTCTTTTATATTCTCTATCCATGGAGCTTCAGTTTCAGATTGATTGATCTTCTCATACCTAGGTATTTGAATTCCGTTACGGCTTCAAGTTTGGTTCCATCTAGGTAAATCGACTGGGCGCAAGTCCTTCCCTTTTGCGTAAGGCTCATTGTTTTTGTTTTTTTAAGATTTATGTTCAGGTCATTTTGTTGAATGCAGATCATGAGATGGTCAATTGCTCTTTGGAGGCCAATTTTCGTTTGGTCGAGGCAAACCAGATCGAGAGCAAATAGGATGTGAGCAACTTTGGATTGGTTGAGAATAGGTGGATTCCCAAGGATCATAGCTTGATGTTCTGGTAAGTCTGAGGTGTAAAGATTGAAAAGGGTCGCTGCTAACGGGCACCCTTGTTTCAGACCATTTGTTGTTATAATAGTAGATGTTAGATGGCCCTTTTGGGTTAGTCTTACTTTAATTGATGTATTTGTGTAAAGTGTTATGATGGGTTGTAGGATATTCTCCGGGCAGTTCCATGCTTTTAGTTTTTTCCAGAGTTTACCTCTCTTAATGGCATCAAAGGCGAGCTCTAGGTTGAAGAAGACCGCAAAGGTCATTGTTTGCCATGGGCTGCTTCCAGCTTGAGAGGGTTTAATATCAGCAAATTAATGCCGGTCCCAGTGTTCTTGACAAAGCCTGTTTGTCTCGGGCCTAGTCGCCCCACGTCATTTGTCCAGTTTGCCAGATCATGGAGGATCATTGATGCATACACTTTGCCCAACGGGTCCAAAAGTGCTATATGCCGATAATTCATTGCCAGGTGTCTATCGCCTCGTTTGTATATGGTATCATGATAGCCTTGTTCCACGATACCGGGATCATCTTATGTTTTTCTATAGCTTTAAAGATTTTCAGGCATATTTTGGGCCAGTTTTCTGGATGGTCTTTCAAATGGTCGTTGAACAGCCCATCAGGCCCCGGGGCTCGGGATGGGTTCAGCGTTTTTATTTGATGTAATATCTCAATATAGTCCCATGACAATGTCCAATTTCTCAGGTCATTCACTTCTGGAATCTCTTTGAATTTTTGGTAGAGGTTGGTGAAATGGGTGATCCAAGTTAATTTAGAGACATTCTGGATAAGTGCGATTTGTTGAGAGATTTGATCATTCAGCAGAGACCATGCATTTCTAGTGTTGGAATTCTTCAGAGCTTTAAGCATAGTTTCTGCATCGTCCTGGGCGATGACATATCTTATCGAATTTATCCAATTGGAATATTATTGTTTCCTCTTTTTTATCATGTTAGATTTTCTTAACTGATGCAGATCTTTATTCAGTAGTTTTTTTTCTCAAGAGATTTCGATGTTATAGGCATGGGTATGTATTTGATGCTGGTTGTTACAGTTCTTTGTTGTGAATATAAATGGTTTTAGGGTCTCCGTATAATCCAGAATTTCCGTTGATTGTCATAGTGTATATTTGAATTGATCTGGCAGAGCTGGGAGTTGAGCTCCTGGTATTTTCAATCGGTTCATGGTTCCATTGAGAATATGTCCTGGTAGTTCTATTCACTCGTTGGCACACACCTTGTAATTCCATGTAATCGAAACAAAAGTATATTATGGTCACTAAAACACATTGGATTGTTCATGTAGTTGGTTCGTTTTTTTCATGTATCTTCTGATGTATAAATGTAGTCTAAAAAGGTTTCAGACACATTACCTTTCCATGTTGGTTTGCGAGGAAGGTTATAAAGTGTGGACTCATTAACAAGGTGTAAGTCTCGTTTTGACATTTCCTTAGACCAGAGTTGGGCTTTAGAAGTTTTTTGGTGGGTTTCCAGGGAACGCTCCTGATTGTCGTATGGGTGAACATTAAGATCGCTGCATACAACAAATTCAGCTTTTGTATATTTGAGTCTCAGTTCATCGATGGTTGTGAAGATTGTGTTGATAAATGTTGAGCTTCCTGAAGCAATGGAGTTCCAATAGATTATCAGTAGATTAGTGAGATTGTGACCAAGTGTAGAGTGACTATCATATTGGATCACAGTGAACTGAGACCAGGAATTCGGGTTCGTAGACTTTTTTATCTCATAGGCCCCATTTGCTTTAATTAAAGTAAGGAGGCCTGCAGCTGGTCTTCCTTTAGGTCTTCTTATTGCCGGGTTGATGTAAACAAGGTAGCCGTCAAATATTGGAGGTGGAGTGAGCCAGGTTTCTTGTAGACAAATGAAGTGATAGATAGAATATGAACTCCCTAGAAACAACCACAATGCTCCCTATATTAAAATGTGTGAACATGAAGAATAAGTTGTTTGAAATTGTACAGTTATTTTCTCATTTGCACATCTTTGGCACTTTAACTAACCTTAGCTGCACTTTTGCACTTTAGAATACTGTATATATACGTCATGTGAAAGTCTTTTTATTAGATGAGTTGAAATAAAATAGATATATTTATCATGTTAATGAGTAAATGTTGACTCTTTTATATAAGAATGTTGAGTCCCATGCACAGATATTTAGAGGACAATATGTGGATGAATGTATGATATGATATGATATGATATGGCATTTGTAACGCGCCTATACACAGGTGTTTCAAGGCGCGACGAGGCAGGGAGGGGAGGAACAAGGGGAGACAGACAACGATCCTACTAGGCCAGGTGTCATTCAGATCGCGCAAGTGCAGGGGTGCGGGAGGGGGAAAAAGTGCAAGGGGAAGGGGAGGGGGGGAAGTGCAGTACAAGGTAAGTGGCGTAAAGTAATAAATAAATAGGGCCAGCTGGTGGCAAGTGCAAGGTAAGTGCAGAACAAGTGCTGGGAAAGGGGGGGCTGTAGGGATACAGAGACAGTCCCGCAGTGCAGAGGGGTTCAAAGGCATCAGTGCAAGTGAAGAGTGGCTGGGCCCAGGACCGAGGCCGTTAAGAGTGGTCCAGTTGCAGAATCAGTGCAGTTTCAGTGAGGACTATTAGCTGTTCAGCAGGGGAGAAGGAGAGAGAAAGCAGAAGCAAAGAGGAAGGTTTTGAGGTGCTTCCAGAACCGGAGATGGTTCTCCTCAAGTTTCAGGGAGGCAGGAAGGCTGTTCCAGAGGGAGGCCCCTGCCGCGGAGAGAGATCTACCCCCAGCTCATTGCTTCGAGAAGCGGCTGACCCTGAGGGAGTTGGAGGCGGATGAGCGAAGGGCTCGGGAAGGAAGATATTTGGGAAGAGAGAGTTGAAGGTATTTAGGACCCAGGCCCCAGAAGGCCTTGTGGACAATGCAGAGGGTTTTGAACTTTATCCTCGCAGCCACTTTCTTCAGCTGAGCGTGGAGAGCGTGGAGAGCGGTCGCCGGTGGCCCGAGGGGAACAGCAGGCCTGGGAAGCCCTGCTTGGGCCTCCGTGAGTGATTTTGAAAAAATATTGTATAATTGCTTTCGCGCTCTGAGCGCGGTGTTTGGCCTACTCCTGCTCCCCCCTCCCACTTCCTGGTCCTCCTCTTCCTCCCCGCCTCCCTGCCCGCCCACCCCCCCTCTGATTGGCTGTGTGCCTGGCCTACTCGACGGCCGTTCCCCCCGCTCGCTTCTTTCTTCAGCTGAGCGTGGAGAGCGGTCGCCGGTGGCCCGAGGGGAACAGCAGGCCTGGGAAGCCCTGCCTGGGCCTCCGTGAGTGATTTTGAAAAAATATTGTATAATTGCTTTCGCGCTCTGAGCGCGGTGTTTGGCCTGCTCCTGCTCCCCCCTCCCACTTCCTGGTCCTCCTCTCCCTCCCTGCCTCCCTGCCCGCCCACCCCCCCTCTGATTGGCTGTGTGCCTGCTTCCCCTCTGGCCTACTCGACGGCCGTTCCCCCCGCTCACTTCTTTCTTCAGCTGAGCGTGGAGAGCGGTCGCCGGTGGCCCAAGGGGAACAGCAGGCCTGGCAAGCCCTGCCTGGGCCTCCGTGAGTGATTTTGAAAAAATATTGTATAATTGCTTTTGCGCTCTGAGCGCGGTGTTTGGCCTGCTCCTGCTCCCCCCTCCCACTTCCTGGTCCTCCTCTCCCTCCCCGCCTCCCTGTCCGCCCACCCCCCCTCTGATTGGCTGTGTGCCTGCTTCCCCTCTGGCCTACTCGACGGCCGTTCCCCCCGCTCGCTTCTTTCTTCAGCTGAGCGTGGAGAGCGGTCGCCGGTGGCCCGAGGGGAACAGCAGGCCTGGGATGCCCTGCCTGGGCCTCCGTGAGTGATTTTGAAAAAATATTGTATAATTGCTTTCGCGCTCTGAGCGCGGTGTTTGGCCTGCTCCTGCTCCCCCATCCCACTTCCTGGTCCTCCTCTCCCTCCCCGCCTCCCTGCCCGCCCATACCCCCCTTCCTCTCCCTCTGCCTATAACCTCCCCCCTCCTGGGCAGCCCTCTGCCCGGCAGCCCCCGCGGCTAAGGGCCCCAGGCCAAGGGCGACTCCTACAGTGCGGCTCCCTGTGTGTCTGCAGGTGTCCGCAGGGGACGCCAGGCACCAGTTCCACCTGTTCTCCGTTCCCCGGCCCACCCCTCCTACTCCTGGTTACATTCGCATGGGGCCTTGCCTCACTGTATTCACAAACACTAGGGTGTTTTTCTCCCCTCGCAGGATTCTCAAACTTAGGTGGCCCAGTACCTAATACGCATTACTGTTTGCTCTGAACTGTGGTAAACTAGGGTGTTTCTTTCTCCCCTCGCAGGATTCTCAAACTTAGGTGGCCCAGTACCTAATACGCATTACTGTTTGCTCTGAACTGTGGTAAACTAGGGTGTTTTTTTCTCCCCTCGCAGGATTCTCAAACTTAGGTGGCCCAGTACTTAATACGCATTACTGTTTGCTCTGAACTGTGGCAAACTAGGGTGTTTTTTCTCCCCTCGCAGGATTCTCAAACTTAGGTGGCCCAGTACCTAATACGCATTACTGTTTGCTCTGAACTGTGGTAAACTAGGGTGTTTTTTCTCCCCTCGCAGGATTCTCAAACTTAGGTGGCCCAGTACCTAATACGCATTACTGTTTGCTCTGAACTGTGGTAAACTAGGGTGTTTTTTCTCCCCTCGCAGGATTCTCAAACTTAGGTGGCCCAGTACCTAATATGCATTACTGTTTGCTCTGAACTGTGGTAAACTAGGGTGTTTTTTCTCGCCTCGCAGGATTCTCAAACTTAGGTGGCCCGGTACCTAATACGCTTTACTGTTTGTTTGCTTTAATTGTGGTAACTTGTGCTTGCCGCTCACTTCCTGTCTGCGTGCTCTCGTTTCGTCTGTCTCTCCCCCCCCCCTACTCCATGGTGCTCTCTGTCTCGCCTATCTTCTCTAACTGCTTCTCCATTGACTATCCTGCTCTCCTCACTAAATCTGGTAGGAAAAAGTTTAAAAAGGACATCCTGGTCTCCAACCCAGGCCTCCCTATCGCTGACACCTACACTAGTGCCTGCTCTAAGGAAACTTCACTGACATCCTCTTTTTCGTGCCTTCGCCTGACCTATGGACCCTTCATATGGTCTCTGTGCTCTCTCCTTTCTCCTCCTCTCCCATTAATGGTGGCACCCGTTGGGATGTCCTCTTGGCCCCCTTCCGCTCCTCTAAGGCCATCATTAATGTCTACGCTAATGGGATCGTCTTGGCCCAAGGCCCTCAGGCCAACCTTCACCTCTTTGATAGACGCTTCCCACGCCTCATCAACTTCCTTTCCTCTCCTGCTGTCCCCCCTCCTCTGTCCTTGGCTACCTTGCCTCTACCCTCTCTCCCTGCCCCCTCTCGTGCTCCTTCTTCACCTCCTTCTTCAACACCTCCACAGGGCGTACCTCTGATCTGTACCCCCCCCGGAAGTTCTTCAAGGATGGCAACCTTCTCCACATTGCCACTCTAAATTCTCGCTCTGCCATCAAGCACTCCTCTGATATTTGTCACCTTCTTGAGGAACTGGACCTCGACGTCCTCTGTCTCACTGAGACATGGTTCACAGCCAGCTCTGCCACCAGCTTTGACACACTCCTACCTGACGGTTACAAGATCCTCTCCATGCCCAGGCCTAACCGTGCAGGGGGTGGTGTTGCCCTTATCTTCCCTGAGTGGATTCCTGCAACTGTCACTCCTACGCAGACCTACTCCTCTTTTGAATGTCTTGTCTGCCGACCCTCTCTCTCTCCTAGCCATTCCCTTACCGTGGCTACTATCTATCGGCCACCTGGTCAAATTTCCTCCTTCATCTCTGAGTGGGCTGACCTCTCCTCCTCACTCCTGTCCTCAACCACTCAACTCCTCTTTCTTGGCGACTTCAACATGCACCTTGATGCCTCCAGTCCCCCCACTGGTCTCTTTCGTGACCTCTGCGACTCTCTCTCACTCTCTATTCTCCCCTCTGGGCCTACTCACTCTGCTGGGCACACTCTTGATGCTCTGATCTCTTCTGACCTTCCCCTCTCCGTCCCTCTCTCCACTCCTCTCTCCTGGAGTGATCACTTTCTCCTATCCTCCCACCTCACCCTCCCTACCCCACAGGCAAAGCCACCCTCTTCACTGCCACCCACCTTCTCGGTCATCCAACCCATGAAGCGTGTGTCAGTTGAGGCTTTCGCTGCTACCTCCTCGCCCCCCCCTGTCCCTTCGGCTGACTCCCACCCTGACACTGCCCTCTCTATGCTCCACTCTGCTATATCTGCTACTCTTGATATCCTTGCCCCCGTCATGAGAATCTGCCTGAAGCCCAAGGCCAAATGTAACTCCTGGTATGACTCGGATCTCGTCACCCTAAAACGCAAGTGCAGGGTTGCAGAGAGGAAATGGCGTGCTTCATGTTCATCCTCTGACAAACTGGCCTGCCGCCTGCTCCAAAGGCAGTACCGGCTCTCCGTTCTCACCAAGAAGAGAGCCCTTATCCAAGCCTGCATCTCTGCGGCATCTAACAACTCCGCCGAACTCTTTAAAATCTGCAAGGAGCTGGCCAACCCTGTTGCAGTCTCTACCTCTCCTGTCCTCTCCCAGGCCCTCTGCACTGCACTGGCCTCTCACTTCATCTCTAAAACTCAGGACATCCTGTCCTCGCTCTCCTCCTTTCACCCCCCTCCATCCCTTCCCGGCTCTTCCTCTGGCCCTTCTGCAGTCACCCCTCCTCCCTCTTTCTCTGCCTTTCTACTTTTCTCTGCTGACGAGGTTTCCAGACAAGTCCGATCTATGAAAGTCTCGTCTAAACAGGTTCACCCCTGTTCCTCCAAAACTATCAAGGACCACATCGACTCCCTGGCTCCTGCCCTGGCTGACTTTTGCAACCACTCCTTCGCCTCTGGAGTTTTCCCTTCCCCCCTCAAGCACTCCCTTGTGCACCCTCTTCTCAAGAAACCCTCTTCCGACCCCTCCTGCCCGGCTAACTATCGCCCTATCTCCATCACTCCCTTCCTGGGCAAGCTCCTGGAGAAACTGGCCATCTCCCAGCTTAACCTCCATGCTGAATCTGTTGGTAGTCTTCATGACCATCAATCTGGCTTCAGAGCTGCCAGAAGCACGGAAACTGCTCTCCTGAACATCCGTGAAGACCTGCTCTTGAACCTTGATTCCATCACTCCGTGTGTTCTCATTCTGCTCGATCTCTCCTCTGCCTTTGAGACTGTCAACCATGCCATCCTGCTCAACCGTCTCCGTGAAAACCTGGGTATCACTGGTCAGGCTCTGGCGTGGCTGACCTCTTTCCTTTCAAATCGACCCTCCCAGGTCCAACTGGTGTCCTTCCTCTCCGACATCTTTTTCTCCACCTGTGGTGTCCCCCAGGGATCTAATCTCTCTCCCTGGCTGTTCAACCAGTATCTGGCACTCTTTGCCCACCGCATCGCCGCTCTCTGCCCTAATTTCCAGTGCTATGCGGACGATACCCAGCTCATTTTCAGGCTACCCTCAGCCTCCCCCTCTCCTTCCCTCATCTCTGACTGTCTGTCTGCTATCCAGGAATGGTGTGCCGCCAATGACCTCTGCCTTAATGCCAGTAAGACTGAGATTCTACTCATCGGTACACCCACTCCCTCCTTCCCTGCAGCTCTCTGGCCAGCCTCCCTTGGCCCCCTCCCTGCTCCTACCTGCAAGGCAAAAAACCTTGGGGTCATCTTCGACTCCACACTCTCCTTCTCTCCTCATATTTCTAACGTCGCTACGTCGCTAAGAAGTCACACTACCAGCTGCACCTCCTCAGAGGTATTCTTCCCTTCCTCTCCTTCCCCCAGAAGCTCACTGTCTCCCGAGCCCTGGTTCTCTCGAAGCTGGATTACTGTAACAGCCTCTATCTTAATCTGCCTGCCTCCACTCTCCGCCCTCTGCAACTCATCCAGAACAGAACTGCGAGACTTGTCCTTGGCCTCAAGCCCAGGGACCGTATCTCTCCAGGACTGAAATCTCTACACTGGCTCCCAGTGGCTGCGAGGATAAAGTTCAAAACCCTCTGCATTGTCCACAAGTTATAAACTACTTATTTGAAATACAGGAGGAGGGGGTAGCTTTTGGCCCTTGTAGCATAATGATACGTTATATCCCTGTTGTACCATGAGCCCCCATTTAACACAATTCTAAAGGGACTGACATGTTTAACTGAACAAGGACCCCTCCATGACAAAAAAACGAGTCTCGTCTGAAACAAATGTGCACATTCACGTTGAATGTCAACAACCACTGACATGTATGTCCTAGTGAAATTCCTGAAACGGGTAGCATTCGCATTAACATTCACACAAGCACATAATTGACCATCACCACCATCCTCACTCTTTCACAAACCAAGGGAGTCTATGTACCAAATGGACCCAGTCAGTGATACTCAGAACCTCAAACTTATTGAGTAGGCATTTATTTTCCTAAATAACCACTTCAGATGCCTCCACTTCAGATGCCTTCACAGGACTGGTGATGGTTCCATGCACTATGTGAGAAACCAGAAGGTGTCTCACCCGCTTGTCCCCAGGGATCTGTCATCCAAGTGGCCAGGACACAACCATCACTTTTAGATCCAGTTCCTGGAGGTGGACTAGTGTGGTAGGATCAACTGGATGAGGGGGTCTTTGGGGAGTGGGATTTCGGATGGTGAGATGTGGTATCTCCTTCCCTGTAACACCTTTTCCCCATCCTACCATTTAGGATAACTAGGAACTCAACCCCCCCCCATTTCCAACACAAACACTTTCTCACAGACAGCTCGCAATGAGAGAAAACGAACTAACACCCTAGCTGTATACCTGACATGTCCCAGCACAAGGGTCAGGCAGAGTCAGACAATTACTGATAATTACACACACCTGACTTCCATCACACTTCCCCACACAGATTAAAGGCGGAGCATAAAAGCACACTCCGAGCAAGGCAAACCACACGAGGAAGCAGCAGTTCCAGGATGGCAGTTTAATATGACAGCAAGAAAGACGGCAAGCCAGAGAGGGTTGCAAGGAGGGAAGTACCCTTAAGAAGAACCACTACTTTCACGAGCCCTCGAGAACAAGAAACATAAGACCGGGAATTAACACCGAAGACAGGAGCATTGTGTGTCGAAGGTACCCGGGGTCCTCCCGCCTCGATACAAAAGGTGGGGAGGAGCAATCACCACCATGGTACTGTCCTTGGTTCCTACAACAAAGCAGCACCAGCAAAGTAAGCACAGCCGGTGAGTCGGGGAGACTGATGGCAGTCCAGTCTGTGTTAGAACCAAGGTTGCAAGTGGAAACATTGTATGAACAAATCTACAAAGAACAGAGTGTGAGGTGTATGTGATAAGCGATGCAAATATAATTGAACATCCAAGGAGTGACTGAAGTTTTGAAGCCAATATAGATAAAATATACAGAGTTGTCCGGCACCACATGGGTGCTCATTCGAAGGTCTCCGTTAGGTATCCAACTGAGAGTGTAAAATTGTGAACTGTGAAATCTAAGTGGTCCTGGCATGGGTCAAGCTAAACCCTGTGCACATTCAAAAGTCTTTGATAGCTAATACGAACTGCAATCAGTCCGAGCTCAGCTGAGGGAAGCTAGTTGTGTAAAAGGGATCTGAGCCCGACTGAGGGGTATCCGGGTGAACCGTCAGTCACAAGAGAAAAAATATTCTATAGGCATTGGAGAGGAGGATCTGAGCCTGAAAGAGGGGGGTCCAAAGTAAAGATTGTGGTATAAAAGGAATCTTAGCTTGGCTGTGGGGGATCCAGGGTAAAGAGTGAATCGCCCGACTTGAGTACTTGTAAGGGAACTTTTTGTTTGTTTTGATACATCAGGCCATCTGAATCAATAGACTTAGATAACTTAAGAGGCAGAGAAGGCCCTGATGTTGGTAATAGAACTGTGTCCTCGTGCCGAAGAAGCCAGAGAGTGTGCTATGCTCAAGTCAACCACCTTGTCTCATGGTGAAGGAAGGCCAACGGTCTAAACATCCTGATTTATCTTTGTGTGAACATTTTCTTTTTCATGAAAATTACCCCACACTATTTGTACTTAGTGGTAAGGATTGGAAATAGATCTTTTAATATAGGCTCCTTTTATTTTGACGAGAATCCACTAGGACTACATTATTATTATTTGATGGTCGTAGCTTGCTCCCATCCGTAGATTTAGGATTAGATAGGCGTTTATAACACCTTTGTTAAAGTTCAATAAACACCCTTGAACTGTGGTCACTTGTGTCTGGTTATTTGTAAGGAAGGCATGGTATCAAAGTAAGACAATAAAATCTGCCACATTTTGCCAGATGGTGCATACTGCACTATATATATTACATGGACGCAGTAGCGTCCATGTAGTTATGGTTAAGTTGGTGTTTCCATAGGAAGAGCATTTTTTGGGTGGCTTATAACTTCGCTCCCTCTGGACGAATCCTCGCCAAACTTTGCAAGAAAAGTATATGGCCCACTATGAATTTCTTTGCAAAGTTTGGAGAGGCTTGGTCCAGGGGGGGCAAAGTTATAGGGGGGTCCCAAAACTTTTGTTTTTTCCCATAGACATAATGGGAAAAAAATTTGTGCACGCCTACAGCCCAAACCGCTGGATGGATTTACACCAAATGCGGCAGGAGCGGGGGCTTGGTCCCGAAAGCGTGCTTTTGCAAATTTGGTGTAAATCCACCAAGTAGTTTTTTTTAAAATGACCAAAATGTAAGGCAAAAAAATTAGTGATATCTCCGTTCGCTCCGTGGACGGACTTCCCTGTTCGCTCCGCAGACAGTGCCCTGATTGGCCGAGCGGCTTGCGTGATGACCGCGGACATGCAACGTGTTCGCTGATTGGACGGCGTGGTGCGTGAAGCGCGTCAGATTTTCTGTGGCGCCCGCCATCTTGCATTCGCGGACAGCACGGTGAAACTTGGATTAAAAATTGTATTTAGTGGAGTGTGTTGGTGTGTAAGAGTGTTTGGGGAGGGTGGGGGAGTCTGAGATAGGGTCAATGTTCTGTTTTTTTTATGTGCTAGACACTTTTGTTGTGTTCGATTTGTCTGCGGACAACACGGCTGTTCTGAAATGTTCTATATAAACTAAATGGTGGGGTGTTCTGAGGACGGAGTATGTGTCCGTTTTGTTCGCAAGCAAGCTCAAATTGAGCTAAGAACACTCGCGGTGTCCTTAAATGTTCGTACATAAACAAAATGGGGGTGTCCTGAGGACGCTGTCCGTATTGTACTCTGGCAAGTTGAATGTGTTCTAAGAACACTAGCGGTGTCCTGAAATGCTCTGATTACTTACCGGTAATCTTCATTACTCCTAGTCCCACTGTTCTTCGTCACAGTACTGACGACCCTCCTCACACTCCCTGCGGGAAGGTCCCATGCTCCGGCTTGGTAATATGAAACTGAGTGATGTGGATTTGGGGGAGGAGTTATAGGAATTTAAAGAAATAGAAGGAGGTCCTGTGTCGGAGGCAGGGGCCTCATGAAGTAAGTACTGGGACGAGGAAGAGTGGACGTGGAGGTAATGTTTGCAATTAAACAAAATGGGGGTGGTCTGAGAACGCTGTTCGTATTGTTCGTTGTCAGGTTGAAAGTGTTCTAAGAACCCTCCTTATGTCTGTTGACATTACAATTTCCTATGGCCCTTACCTGACTTTTTGTCCACTAAACAAACGATAAATCAGGCTGCTGTGCGCCGACATTATGTGATAATCCTATCACTTGCCCCATCGACCTGGCTGACCTGCTTTTGCGACACTGAATCATATCTCCCGCCCCTAAGCCTGACATTATCAAAGCATTCATATTCCCCGTCTCTCTCCGTGACGTCACAGGGTGCGTAGCCAAACACGCCCAGTCGTCTCCAGTCCTACGCGACTTTACACAGAATCCGGAAAACAACACAGATCATCTCACAACACAGCGCGCCACAATTTGGAATATAAAATTGTGATTTAAAAGCAAACAGCAAGATTGTACATTTCGTAAAGTACTTTTATTTGACATCAAATGTTTAGAGAATATTCAGCGATTTGCATTTGTCTTTGCTGTTGATCTGCAAAAGTTCATCTTGAGTCACGCGCTGTTCCTTTGCGGTACACAGGGTGTTGGTTTATGATAAAAGAAGCACTATGGTCGCACTGATAATCGGAAGGCTGTTCCAACAACGAGGTATTAGACCACCATAATGGTTGGTATGTTGCTTCTAGCCGCTAGTACCGCATAAGGGCATATTGGTACTTGGCGATTGTCCCATAAGATGGTGAGGGTCATGAAGTTGTTTAGAAGTAGCTGAACCTGGCAGTTGAAGAATCCGTCGGCCGGGGTCTAAAAATCATGGCATTGACAGTAGGGAAGGATGTACCTGTTTTAAAAACATAAATTAGTCTCACGAGCCGATCTTCATTAAAAATATTCATTTTATTTATTAGGGCGTTTTAAAAACATAAATTAGTCTCACAAGCCGATCTTCATTAAAAATATTAATTTTATTTATTAGGGCGTTTTAAAAACATAAATTAGTCTCACGAGCCGATCTTCATTCAAAATATTCATTTTATTTATTAGGGCGTGAAACTATTTGCTAGCAAGGATAGTGCAACGGAGTATGTTAACTTATTCCCACTAACCCACCCTCTCTCCTCTGACTTTTTCAGAGCCGTCTGAGCGCCAGGGGACCACTTCGGCGGTGATAGTGCACGGTACAAAATAATATGCCACATTGAACGAACAAGTACAACTTAACCGGGCTTTAACGCCACGCTATTGTTATTATATTCCGGTATAAAATAATCTAAAGGGTTACTTACATTATATTGGCATTTTCCATCCCTGAGAAATTGCTTTTTACACTCCATCTTTGTATATTGTCTGTGTGCTAATGAAAAAAGTTTGTTAAAGGGGGTTTATGGTTAACTTGCGCTACTAAAAACCTAGGAAATTCAGTAAAAAAAACTTTGTTAACGGGACGTTATGGTTAAGTTGCGCAACTAAAACCTATGAAATTCAGTGAAAAAACTTTGTTAAAGGGACGTTATGGTTCCAAGTAAAACCGAAAAACCCCTGAAATTCGGCAGTTATGGTAAGCTAAGCAACCATAACCCGCGCCACCACCGTGCACTGCTAAGCCTAACACCCAGTACATCAAAGATGACATCACAAATGTCATTGATGATATCACTGATGACATCGCATGTGCATTTACCTTTCATGAAAAGTCTGTACAAGGGATTCTTAGTGTAATGTTAATAAAAAAAGTGTCAAGGATTATTGGAATAAATATCAAGTGCTAATCAGTGCATTAAGCTATGCATTGATATAAATAGCATTATATTATTAACTTCAATCCAGTATACTAAGGTACTCATGTAGAAACATAGGCATTGTGTGCAGCATACATGGTGGAGGTGCAATATTCATAGCCTTGCCATGTTGAATAGTGAAATGATAACTGTTTTCATAGTACAGTTTTGCGTGCAGTGAAACTTGTGATAAGTAGGTAATAAAACCCACTTACTACATAATCGCATTATTATAGACAAATCACAAAGAGACAATACCAGATACAAATATGAACATATACAAGGGAATTGAAGTAGGAAAAAGAAACAGCAATAGTAGCAGAAAGTGTTCATAACCTAACTGATTACCTTTATGCAGAGAAATGATTGCTCTGTTTCAAAGCTGTTACTTACCCTATCTATATATATCACATGATGTGTCTGGATCCTAAGGAAAATAGTGTGAGTACAACATATACAAATATGAGCATATACAGGGAAAGTACAGTAATAAAAAAGCATCAAAACTATCAGAAAGTGCTGATAACTCTACTGATAATTTTAATGCACAAATAGGATTGCTGTCTTTCAAGGTTGTGTCTTCCCCTATGTATATGTTTCATATGATATGAGTGGACCATAAGGGAATTATAGTAAGAACATACTTGAAGGATAAGTCTACAAATATAGTACATTTACAATTTTTAGTTCCTGACTGTTACTGAAGAAAATCATGTGGCCTAGATATGTCAGAAAAGGAAAAAAGGGGGTGTCAGACATGTGATGTCATCAGTGATGTCATCAATGACATTTGTGATGTTAACTTTGATGTCCTGGGTGTTAGGTTTAGCAGTGCACGGTGGTGGCGCGAGTTATGGTTGCGTATCTTACCATAACTGGCGAATTTCAGGGCTTTTTCGGTTTTACTTGGAACCCCTGTCCTAAAACCCACCCGCTCCACCACCACCATCTCCCCAAGGGCCTGAAGAGGGGAACAGGAGTGAGGATACAGAGGAGGAAGAAGAGGATGACGAGAATGAGGTAGAGGAAATCCCTACTACCCGCCCTCGGTGTGAATCTTGGGTGTGCCGGTTGTTTACCGTTCATGGGAATGGTCCTAAGGCTTGTGCGAACCGTGTCATCTGCAATGAGTGCAAAATGGTACTCAGTCGTGGGAGGCATGGTGGGTATAGCTTTGGGACCACAACCATGAAGTGACACCTGAACTCATTCCACACTGGGGCCATTCGCCAGGTTGTACCTTGCGAAGAGCGTAGTAGGTTGATTGCCTCTACTTCATCTGCCGTTTCTGATCCTGTCACCACAATGAACACCTCTGTGGGACAGCGTCTTCCTCAAGCTGCCTCGCAGGCCATACAGAATTCTGATGACCCTTACCTTTCGAGGGTCACAGTTGTATGTATGTACTGTGATACAGTACTCTGCAGGGGGGGAGCGACTTCGGAGTGCTTTTGAGACTATCGTCTCAGAGCACGAGAAGACCTGCTCACTACCCAAATAAAACCCACTCTACATCTTCCTCTCTCAGCTCGCCCTTTCTTATCCCTGTGGTTGGTGTCCCCCCATTTACCCTCCTTTCCCTTCCTCTCCTAGTGTGTTGTGTATAAAAAACCAAAAAAAAAACAAAATAACAAAAATAAAAATAAATAAGGCTCTTTTCAGAGCCGCCTTTCACAGTTAAAAAATAGAAGTGAAGATAAATAAAGCAGGGCCCTTTGTATATCTTAAAAGTCTACGGACAGTTCACAAACAAAAAAAATTGGGGTGCTACCCTATTGTAACCATTGCATTTTTCTCTGGGAGCAGGTGGTGGCTCTGAAAAGAGCCTTTGGGAAGTGTTTGTATGTCAAAAATTATAAATACTTAACACCTACTTCAAAATGGATGCTGTATTTCTAAAAAAGGTTGCAATGCATTTTGTACATTTCTCAGAAAAATCTGATTGCCAGCATAAGTAAGATGGACTCCATCTCTGCGCAAAATGTATGTACTACGAAACATAATATTTTCATTGTGAAAAGAGGACATGCCAAAATCTCTTAAGAAGGCACAAACAGCCTTATTGACATTATGCCTTGCTTTCTCCATTTGTGGACCACATGAGAAAGAACGAAGCCACATTTGTCTCTGCGCAACCCGTGAAAAAATTACTTTGGAGTTTGGAAACATGTCCATGATCTTCTGAAGTCCTTCTTTCATTGCAAATTGCAAAGAAATTCCAGACACATGCCCTAAACTGTTCCCTCCACAATGAATTACAATTATGCCTGAATGTTGCTCTATCTTCAAAGTTGCACAGAAAGGTAGCAAGTCCAACCACTTCATTCCACGCACTCCAGGCCAGTGCACTTCCACATGTGGGAATCCAAGATCTATAGATACTCCACAGCTTTCTGCATGCACCTTCAACCAATGTATCCACGAGTCTCCCAAAATCCACACAATCTGTTTTCTTAAACACTCAGCCATAGCTATCTGTTCTTCTCTCAGCAAAAAGAATATCTGAGAAAACCTCTCCTAGCACAACACACTCACTAAACGTTACTGACCAATCCCTTGCTACATTCAATCTCATTTGCATGCCTCCCCACCCCAAATTCCCCGGATGTAATACGCGGTGTTCTAGAACTACCGCCATGTCCGCGAACATATCGTAACATGGACAGCCCTTCTACCATTTCCACTTCACTCTCTGTGTCATTCCCTCATTGGATGTAGCTAAGAAATCACATGACCATCCACCAATCAAATCCAAGACCTCTACATGTAACTGCATCATCATAGATCAGCACTGCAAATGTATGGTGAATCTCTCGGAGTACAAGTCTCATACCATTGGCAAGCACGATCTACGAGAAATACTATACAAGTCTCCAAGATTTCTACTTGCAGCTTCGTCCATATACATATGCATGAACACAAACTACAGGTATGCATATTTTCTATACAGTACATGAACACATTTTCTTACTGACTTTTACCTTGTATAATCTGTAAAATGAATCTACGATCATTTTTTCATTGTCCTAAAATGAACTGTGACTTACAACCCTTTATACCGTTTAATTTCTTCATACACACACACGCAAATATTGTTAAACTAACATTTTTTAAATAAAATATATAGACTACATATAATCAAACAAAATTACATGCACACTCTATGATCAAATCTCAAACAATAATATTTGTACAAACACATAATTGGTTTAAATTTTTTCAATTTATATAATTACTTACATTTATATAGGACAAGCAGGCTATGACATTGACTCACTATTACGTGGAAAAGCTTAGTTACAGGAATAGTGGTATACAGTGGTACATTATGAATTTCACAAGCCATAGTACAGATATTTTCTTTCCTACAGTTAGTCATAAGATAGTTTTAATGGTTTTGAGGAAGGCGCAGAGCATTTCAATTTAAAAAATCTATGTCTAAATTAAAAGTGCTATATACAAACCAAATTACTAATTTCTTTCTTTTACAATTGCAGTGAAGACCATTCTCCAGAAAAGAAGCAGCCGAATTTGAAGTACAAAGAACAACTAAGAAGCAAACTGCTCATTTTAGAAACAAAGTAAGTAGAATGTTACCATAATATTTGAAACATTACTCAAACACACTGTAAGGTTAATTCATGCTATTTCTGTGCCTAAAAATAGAGATTCTGCACCATTCTGACCAAAAATCCCCCCGTCTTAAACAGTGATTTACTGGCAGAATGGCCGACAAATTCCTATTTTTCGACACACAAATTACCCAGCTCAGCCGCTAGAATTTAGATGTTGTAGAACAAACAACTGTTTTAATTGTATAGCTTTAGATATACTATTTATACTTCTCCAAACCACTGGCTTACTTTTTTCTGTCATCTGAACCCCAGTTTAGTAACACATTAATTCAAAAATACCCATCCCTAGTAGTTGTACGTCCCAATGCACAATCACACACCATTACATATATCTTTATCATCTTACTCAAACACTCATGCACACAACACACATGCATTGCAGAACACCCCAACCCATACCTTCTGTATTTTTTTCAACAGACCCTAAAGAATGCCTACCAAAAAGCAACTCCGTAGAAAGGAACGCAGAAGTAGAGCAAATGAAAAGAAAACTCTCCAACATAAACATCCATCTATAGCAGAATTCGCAAAAAAAGTTGAAACACAACAGCTAATACAGTCAAGTAGTGAAACAGAAGAAGTTTCTAGTACAAAAACTTTGCCTCCTCTATCAAAAAGTAAAACAAACCAAAAAACAATTAACAGAAAATCAACTATCACTACAAATAAAACTTCTTCTATAAACTTGATGTAGTACAAAGTAAGCATACCAAGAAAAGTATTTTAGCCAAAATGTTCCGTCACAAAGTCCTTCAAAATCTTATGAAAACAGGAGAGAAACCAGGTTCAACACTTCAAACCTATCGTAGAAAAGTAATCTTAGAAGCGTTGATAGACAGTGCAATTCTTCTCAAAAGAAAGTTATTTATTTTAGTGTTAAACAGAATGAAACCACTAACAAAACTAATAACTAAATTACAAAAAAGACTTCTCAATAAACGAAACGTCAACAGAAATAACTTCTTAAATATCTGTGGAGGTGAATGGAGTCACACTACAAGCACAGAACCATACTTTAATGAAGAAGCGTACAAACAAAAGCAAACAAATAAGATTGCCATACATAGCAGTGGTTGAGGTTATGAAAAAGTTAATAATACCATAATGGAACAAGAAGTACTCCTTACAAAAATATGCCCTGAAAACGTAGATTTACCCCTCCATTCAACTGAATCAGAACATCTAGTGTACAAATGGCCATGCACGTCAATGTGTAATTCCCAAAAAAATGTTCAAGTCTTTACGCCAATTCCTCAATCAATATGTGAAAAGCAAAGACAAAACCAAAATGAAACTACTTCAAAATATGGATATTTGTCCAGTACGCAAGTATACAGGACTACAAGGACATTCATTGGCCTGCATTACAGCACCTACTTGCAAAACAACCTTCCATGATATCAAAAGGATATCAACACATCATGCAAGTATAAGAAATCTAGTTTATAAACTGTACTATGCTAAAAGTCCTGCTTTAGCACTAGCCAATTTAAATAACATTCTTCTACATGGTACAGCAAAAGACCTACTAAAAGAAATAGACTATATCCAGACAAAATATTTTGGAAGTGAAACCCACTTACAAGATGAATTAGCTGTAAACCAACTTCGTAACAATTCTGCACATGGCAACCTTTCACTACACACATACAAAAAAGAAATACTAAAATTTGAAAGTACTTCAGCTGAAGTACCAAACCACTTGTGTGTATGTTGCCGCAGAACTTTTTATAAAAGTAACACAAAAACTGTAGACCTATCATACAAAATAGAAGACAATGAAGATTCTAAATGGTTTGAATTAGCTCTCTACCTTATAGCAGAAAACAAATATGAAATAACTGACCCCATAATACTAGGCAGTTATTGCACTACAAAACTTGACAACAACCAAACTCCTTCACGTGCTATCACAAATAACTTGGAATTATATCCACTACCAAAACCCCTTCAACAACTTAATTTATATGAGAGCATAATAATTCAAGCAGTGCACCCATTTCAAGCAATAATACACCTTCAACCAAAAACTGCAAAATTACCTCCCTCTGAATTAGTCAAAGGTATTTGTGGAAAAGTAGTGTATTTACTATTAGATCTAAAAGAAAATGTGCACACTCTAGGAGTGCAACGTCCAATGCAACAATCTTTAATTATCTTGGTAAATGGAGTACCTACAAAAGACAAAAAAATTTGGCAACAACTGGTAGATTTACATAAAGTTAGGGAAGCCCTGCAATATCTTAAAGAGAATAATAAATATTACAAAGAAATTAATATTGAAGAAAACTTGAAAGATACAACTGAAATAATAAGAGACACAAGAAGCTGGTCAATTTGAGCTCCTAGATCCTGCTACAATATCAAACACTTTAGACCATTATACAATTCATCCATTGCACTCTAATGACACCATAGAAGATGCACTGGAAAAGATCAAATGCGTCAAACAAAAGGATCACCAATCAGCATATGGGAAAAAAAATTATAGAAGCACGTGCTTTTCCTCTACTCTTTCCGACTGGCAAATGAGGAAGATACGATGATAGACCTATTCAAATATCAGCATCAGAATATCGCTCATTACGAATGTATTCTGAAGATCCCAGATTTCGACAAAATGTGGAATACATATTCCAACTACTCTTTGAAAGTGAACTAGCAACTTTATGTTACGGAGTTGCACACATATTAAAATCAGGATCACACTTTCAAAATATGACAGCTACACAATTATTACAAAAAGTTCAACAAAAAGATGAGGTTTTACAAGCAAATCTTACAAATCTATTAGCAAATATGCTTGGTACTAAAGAGTAATGGTTTCGACGTCATGGAGATGTACGTTGTATGATCAGAAACCTTGGCCCACCCACTGGGTTTGTTACATTGAGTTGTGCAGAATATGCATGGGAGGATTTACATGCTTTCCTACGCATATCAAACGAAAACAAAACAAACATAGATATACTAACACCTGGAGAACTTTGTTCTCAGGATCCTGTTAATGTTTCAAGATATTTTCATCATCGCTTCATTGCTATGCTACATTTTATTTGTAATAAATCTGTTCCTCCCCTTGGAGAAGTGGAGAAAAGAATACCAAGCCAGAGGAGCACCACATGTCCACATGCTTTTATGGATTAAAGATGCTCCTAAATTTGGTCAAGACAGTGATGCCACTGTTTTACAGTTTATTGAAAAATATGTCACTTGTGAAATTCCATCAGAATCCACAAAAAGTGATCTTCATGCAAAGATTTTACAATTCCAAAGACACAAATGTGGCAAATATTGTTGTCGCAAATACAAAAACAAAGGGAAATACTACACCAAATGCCGATTTGGTTTCCCTAAACCAGTTACAAATACAGGTCAAGTGAACAACCTCATGCCTTCAGTTAGACATAGTGTTAAAGGTAAGACACCTAAAAATACATATTGCATAAAAAGAAAAGAAGAAGAAAAATATATCAATGATTACAATGCAATCATTGCCAACTTATGGAATGCAAACATAGATGTGCAGTACATTGCAGACAATTCCACTGCAGTTGCACGATATGTCACAGCATACTTAACTAAAGCAGAAAAGACAGAGCTCCAAGACGTCTGGAATGACCTGTCATCAGATAAAACAGTGTCTCAGAAATTATACAGCTTGGGCATAAAAATGCTGTCCCATAGAGAATGTGGATCCTATGAAGCAGCTGATCGATTAACTGGTACTTCATTGTATGGTAAATCTGCAAATATAGTATGGCTAAGTCTTGGTCCAGCTAAATCTAGAAAAAGAGTTCAAAATCATACGAAGATATAGAAACAATAGCCAAACATGATCCCAACAGCCAAGGCATTTTAAAAAACAATTTATTGGACACATACTACCCAAACAGGAGTACCACTCTGGAAACCATGTGTCTATACCACATATCCCAAAACTACACATACAAAAATAATATAAAACCTGATGAACAAAACCATAAATACAAAGTGACAAACTGTGAAGGCAGCTTAGTAAAACTCACCAAACCAAATTTAATTAATCATATCAAATTGTCATTAAAGACTCCTCAACATAAAGAAGTATATTACATGTCCCTGCTACAACTCTTTAAACCATGGAGAAAAGAAGAATAAATACTAGATAACTATGACTCATATGAAGACGCTTTCAAAGCAAATGAAAGCAGTATAACTGATGTAAACTTTGCACAGTACAAAACAATGTTGCACAATGAACAGCAACATGAAGAAGAACTCCAGGCCCAACTATATAAGGACACTCCTGACAGTAGTCAACCTTCTGTCACAGGAAGCCAAGAACCACTGGGAGACCCACTAATAACAAATGAGGCAGAATTACCTATGATAGAAGTAGAAAACACCATGTGTCAGTATGAAGATAAAGAAGACTTAACTATACTACAATCAAAGCTAAACAATGAGCAACGTAGCATTTTTCAAGATGTAACCAAAGAAATTGTGCATGGTGTACAACATGAAAACAAAGAATGCACCTGTCAAAATTACAAACCTATACTATTGTATGTCAGTGGTGAAGCTGGTTCTGGCAAAACAGTCCTAATCAAAATCATCAGTAAGTTCCTTCAACAATTGACAAACAACAAACTGTCAGCTGTTGTCACTGCCTCCACAGGTTTAGCTGCCTACAACATAGGTGGTGTCACTTAACACCGATTACTACCCCTGCCAGTAGAACAACAAAACAAATTAGATTATTACAAACTTTCTGCAGAAGCTGCAATGGAACTACGCAGAGTTTTGAAACAAATTAAAATGCTACTAATAGATGAAGTGAGCATGGTGTCCAACCTAATGTTGGCTTTGATTCACCTCAGATTACAAGAAGTACTCAAAACAAACTATGAAGAGCTCTTTGCAGGAAAACACATTATTGTTTTCGGAGATCTTCTTCAATTGACACCAGTAAAAGGTGAGCCTATTTTTAAAACATTAGGTCACAAACTCTTCCGTAAAACTTTTGGCAGCATTGGAAATGTCAACCTTTGGCAACATTTCCAATACAGAGAATTAACAGAAAACATGTGCCAATCTGCAGATCTCACTTATGCCAACATCTTAAAAAGTATCAGAGTTGGTATACTTTCTAAAGAAGCAGAAGCAATATTGAAAACCCGGCACATTCATGCACTTTATGGTGATAAAGCATGTGCTGCAGATGTTATGGAACAATTAGCCCACAACAATGTCAATAATGACAACTCTTGCAAGCTGTTTCAAATTCAATGAAATAATGTTAAGTAAAGAAATGCAACCAATAATGGAAATTAGCGCCACAGACAAACTAGATGTAGATGGAATGACACTACCCATGTGTGACCAAGCCACAACAAGACTAAATATTTTAGAAAAATCAATCTCAAACACAGCAGGCTTGGAAAATATATTACAATTATCCTTAAATTGCAGAGTAATGTTGAAACGTAATCTTGGCGTGGACCAAGGACTAGTTAATGGAGCACTGGGTACAGTTGTTGGCTTTCAAAAATACCCACGTGACAACAAAATTCAGTTTGTCAATATTCTCTTTGACAAACTTTCAGAAGTAAAAAGAATAGGACGCTCAACAGCTCGATTCCTTCTCTTCAAGACATGTATGTACGCAGAGAACAATTTTCTTTAACTCTTGCATAGGCAGTCACCATTCATAAATCACAAGGTCTTACCCTAGACAAAGCAATGATAGACATTGGTAACACAGTCTTTAAAGAAGGCATGAGCTAAGTAGCACTATCACGATTACGTACACTTGACGGTCTATTTCTAATCAACTTTGATGCAAGTAAAATAAACGCTGATATTCCTTGCATTTTAGAATACAATAGACTTCGCTCACTATACACCCACCATCTAAACACATATTCTGTTCCACAAAAAGTAAAACGTTATAAAAGAAAAATAAATCCAACAGAAATGCAACAGGATGTCACTGCAAATCCTCCAAAGAGAGTAAAAGAAAGTAATACTTCATCAAGTACCACAAGCAAAAAAGAATCAATTAGGGAAAGTGAACCAGGTACTTCTTCAAAGAAGGAAGACAAACTCCAAAAAAAGCAGTTAGATACAGAACTACCTGGTCCATTTAAACTCTCAAATATAGTTGGTGTAAATTGCTACGCAAATGTAGCAATTAATATTCTATTTCAATTACCACCAATTGTTGACAACATTTACTTACCAAGTACAGACCCATTGTGTTTGCAAATGTTAGTACTTCACAGAAACGCAACAAACAATCCTGACAACCCGTATAGTGTTCATGCAATAAGACAACAATTGGACACTGTGCTGGAATGGTGAAATTCACTATAAACTCACGGGAAGATCCGCAAGAATGTCTAATGTACTTACTATTAGTACTGGAAAACAAAAACATACCTATAAATTAAATCTTCCAGATTTCATACATGTGGAAACATACATGCACTGTCTGCAACAATGTGACACAAGAACAAATCCCCAATGAACGCTTTGTGCCTATATCAATACCTAATTGTGAATCCGTTCCATTTCAGCAACTTGTACAAAATGCAAACCATGGTAGATTATGTTCAACCTGAAATTCAGATAATTGCTCCACGTTAGTAATACAAACACATAGTAAATACGTAATACTAATGCTTCTATGTTACAATACAGATGGTACCAAAAACAACTGCAAGCTGACTGGATTCACACATGGTCAAATATCACTTGGTAGGAAAACCTTCACAACAATAGGTATAATCTACCACGCAGGAGCCACAAACAATTCAGGGCACTACACTGCATATATAAAAAAGAAATGTGGATGGTTTGAATGTAATGATAGTACCATTACTCTAAAGCAGAGATTACCAGCAAATCTTACAAATGCTTATTTAATGTTCTTAAAACCAAAATGTGATAACTAAACTGTACTTAAACCTTAAGTACACTTGTAGTAAAAAAATATAAACTGTCACAATATTCCAAAAGCTATCTAACTGCCCAAAGATGCGACAGCAACTAATCAGATAAATTAATACCACTCAAATAGAGAAAAAAACAGACAGTTAGAATATGCCAATTGGTATCTAACTGTCCCAAAATTTAGAAATATCCAAACAGATAAATCAATACCACGAAATTATATCAAAAAATAAACAGTTAGAATACGCCTACTGGTATATAACTGCTCCAAAACTTTACAATATCCAAACAAATACCTAATATCTTACTGCTCCCAAAAACTGGAACAATCCAATGTATAAAGCATTAGCCAGAAACAACAAGTAAACACTGAAAACAAACAAACAAATAAACTGTAGCATAACAGAAAACGTTTTTTTTTTTTAATCCAACATGGATTTTTTTTCTCCCACAGACCCAATGATTTTAGCAACAAACACAGAAACTGAGCAAATTGCACAGTACTCTGGTTTGTCATGTACTAAATATGAGGGTAAAAAAAGAAGAAAATGTTGATTGTACAATGTAATAAGTCTTTATAAAATACTAATATTAACATGCTATTTTCTTTTATCACAGAAATGAACAAGAAAAACATGGACTCCCGTTACTAAACCAAATAGTAAGTATAACATGATAAATACAACCATCGCAGCATATCACACCCATACTGGTTTATAACAATGTTCCTTATAAATTTGTTTTTGACCCAAAGTTATAAACCACTATGAGTGTGATATGCTGCGGTGCTTGTGGCCAGGGCATAGACTGTAGGGTATTTTGTGTAGATTTGGGGCCTAGCAGTATTTTCTTACCACCAAGAATAAAAGTAATTTAGCAACAATCACCCCTTGCATTCAGATTGGGTTTGATATTATGGTGGTATTGTGGCTATGGATTATTTCAGTACACAGATACATTTATTTGGTATGCATTTCGTTGTGGTATAGTGATGGCCATAATTTCTTTGTTTTATTTGTGGCCCCAACATGCAAAACCCCTTTATTTTGTTTAGACTGTTCTTGTGATATCTAGAGGCCTCAGGCTTCTACATTATTCAAGAACATGACATTTTCATATGGAGTGCCACATATGGCTGTTATCACTGATTTATCTACACCAGTGAGCTATGCTTCCATAAAGTATTCACAATAACATGTGGTATAATCACTAATTTATTTACATTAGTGAAACTATTTCCAGAGGCCTCTTTCTCTGCTGACTCATGTACGTCCAACAGACTATCAGATTGTGTTCCACTCAGAAGTCACACACATACACTGAGTGGAACCACACACACAGCTATTTATAATTACTCATAACATAACTTTTTCCACCTGGGATGCTTGACATATATTACCTAATAACCTCCCCTTTTATCAGGTGATATGGGCTAACTGTACCAGAGAAAAACAGAAGCAAATAGAAGCCTTTACATGGGTTGTGATTTACATCAATTTCATTTCAAAATCATACATTACCAATTTTGCGAGGCAGTCTTTTCTAGAATAAACATAAGAGAAGCAATTGCAAAATACATGGCATTTCATTAGATTCTTCGCAACAATAAAAAGAACAGTGCATCAGTTGACTTGCATTTCTGAATAGCAACATTAGAAAGCAGCTATCGCTATGCTGCCTGACTGAAATAACTTTCATTCACACACCGCATTCTCGCTTTGTGTAATTACCAGCAAAATTGTAGCAGATCAGCACGCGAACTCTCTGGACAGGTCGCCTTCTTTAAATGGCTCGGCACTTCCCTTTGTAACACCCGGCGGCGACATGCAGTTCCAATCTGCACTCTTTGGTCCTCAAACCGGTGCCAATTGACTGGAATCTCCAGCCTGTGAAAGTCAGCAGTACACTGGAAGAACGCCCCTCAATCATGCAGCCCCACAGCAACTCCCCTCAGGCTTCTCACCCAAGCTGTGTCAAAATATCCACTGCCTTTCTCTCTCCCCGAGATTCTTCAGGAAACCTTTGTTACAGCCCTTAAGGTGACGTGTCACCAATCACAATACACAATAATCTATCCTCCTCTTTCAACAATGGCTTGGCTTATACGGTTTAGAAACTGTATCTACTCATTTCCTGGCATGCAGATTTCGCATCCAGCTAACACAGTGAACAGAGAAGAAAAAAAAAATGAATCCAAGTGCACGTTTAAAATGACTTTCAGAGCCTCTTTTTTCCACCTCATTTTGCATTGGAGAACACATTATGATGTTATTTGATTAGAATCATGTTAGTACTGTTAATTATATTAGTTCATTAATCCTCTGTGTCTCCTGCAACAGAGGCATTTCAGGTGAGAGAGAAGAAAAAAAAATGTGTTTGTAAATGTGATAAAAATTGCTGTGTTTTTGACTGAGTAACCTATCTTCATTTACATGTCCATGTCACATTGGCAACACATGGCTTGTGTACCACATTATAGCAATACATTAATCCCATGCAATGGTGCTGTGCTCCCAAAACACGCTAAATAATCCTACATATCCCCTCCTTTTTTCTGAGAATTTTGGCAGTGGTCCAAGCCACAATTGGAAGAAATCCAACTTGCCCCCTCTCTTCTTTTAAAATGTAGCAATCCAACAAAATGAATATTCACATGTGAAAAATGAAAAATTGAAAAATCACTGTTCAATCATCATAATATCAAAATTCATCTCTGAGTCCATCAGTTCTTATAAAATAATTTACATTTCTCTTCCCAATGGAAGTGTCCATAGTCCAGTGTTTTAATTTTATACTTGAAGTTAATCACAAAACAATAAAATAAACCAAATAGTTAAAATAAATAATTAACATACCAGATTAAAATAATTAATTAAAATAATAAATACGTGGAACTCCATACTCCGGGACACTTGTCTGCCTCTGACATGTCCTGACCGGCGATGACACATCATTTGGTTCATTCGGGTGCTCTTCCATCTTGGCACTCTTGGATCCTTTTTCCATAGAAGTCATCTTTTCTTTGGCATTCCGGTTATTTTGTCTTCACCTCCACCCAGAGGCAGGCATCATTTGATCTTCTTCCAGGGGACTCCAAAATTCCATCGCCTCCCGTGTCCTCTGGTCCGTGTCCTCCAAGTACAAATATGTTAATATTCTAAATCAAATAGAAAAGAAACACATAAGTATATAGCACAATACTAACTTCACCCTTTTGCCGAAAATAAAACGTGCTTTGCAAAACATTTCGACCCTTTTCTCTCGCCTTCTGAAATTAAACATAGGTTAAAGAGAAAACAAACATACATAAAACAGCATTCAATATTTAATACATTTTCACACCAATTCCATAAATTTTAGCTTCCATTTTTTTAATATATATATTTACATATATTACAGTGTTTATGTGCCATTATCATAATCAACCATCTTTATTTAACTTCTCTGCCACTACTATTGACTAGACCCATTCACTTTACCTTTTTATGTTCAAGGGACTTTATCTGCTTCTCCACGCTCAAGTTGTTTAATCTCATGTTTTGGGTGACACGGTTTAATTTGATTCACGTGAAAAAACTGCTCTGTTGCTGTTTCACCTTCAGTCTTCAAAATTTTATAGACCACAGGAGAGACCTTATCTATAATTCGATATGGCCCCTGCGAGGCTGCTAGAAATTTGGAATTTTTCTGTTTACCTTTTCCAAAATTAAATTTATACACCTGATCGCCCACACAATATTCCTTTACTGACATCTTTTTATCATAATATGACTTTGCACTGTCAGCAGCTCTTTCTAAATGTTTCTGTACAAAAGCAAATGCATGTTGTAAATGCTTCCTCAGTTCATCAATATATTCATGAACTGTAGATGCACTCACAAGTGTTTGCTCATGTGTCCTCTATAGCAGGTGTTGTGGTAACACCATTTTCCTACCTGTTAAAACTTCATGAGGGCTAATACCTGTTGCTTTGTCAGGAGTTGATCTGATTGCCATCAGAACCAAAGGTAAGCGTAAATCCCAGCTGGAATCTGCTTCTGCCACAAATTTCTTTAAAATGTCCAAAACAGACCTATTGCTGTGTTCAATTCCACCTGAAGACGCCGCCCGATATGCGATATGTAGCTTTCTCTTCACACCCAGTATTTGCCATACCTTACTCATTAGAGCACTTGTAAAATGACTTCCTCTGTCTGATTCTATTCTTTGTGTCAACCCAAACCTTGAAAACACATGGTTCACCAGCAATGTGGCTGCTGTTTGCGCACTACAATCTGGTGCAGGAATATACTCAATCCATTTCGACATCAAACATACCACACTTAAAATATACCGGTTCCCCCTGCTCGACCTCTTTACAGGCCCTACATAGTCTATTTGCAAATCTGACCATGGAAGAGTTAGGCCTCTTTTCATTAATGGAGCTCTCTGCATTGGTGAAGCAGGTTTAAATTGGGCACATACTAGACATCCTCTAGTATATAATTCTACATCTTGGGACATATGTGGCCAATAAGCATAATCTTTTAGTATTTCCATTGTTTTCTGTGAGCCTCTGTGGCCTGCAGTTATAGCATCATGCGCATGGTGTAGCATTAACCCTCTGAATGAAAGGGGTACCACCCACTGTATTTGTCCTGTTATGGACTCTCTAATCATGAGTCCATCTTGTAGTCTTATTCGTTTTTTATTCTTTAATAGCACCCTCAACTCTTCTTTTCCCATACAATCATTTTCTGTTAAAGGGTTTTGTTCAGGATCTATCAAATGATTATAATAGATTCCCAAAATTCGATCATTCTTTTGTGCCTCAATCAGATCTTGGTCTGGTGTATCATAACTCCACTGTAACACTGGTTGATCTGTCTCCTTTGGTGCTTTAGAGCTTGTTACTGCATCAATTTGTATTTCACCCAGTAAATGTTCAATAGGTAGCAATTCTCCCATCACAGCCCCAATTTTAGCCAGGTGATCTGCCTTATCATTTCCCTCCTTATCCTCTCCTGGAGTTTTCAAATGCCCACGAATTTTCCTGCAGTATATTGTTAAATCATTTTCTGACACCAATTTGTCTATGGCTTGTATCATTTTTCCATGTTTAAGTGGCTTTTTATTGTATGTAATCATGCCTCTCGCTTTCCAGCCAGGTAAATATTCCACAAAGCTATTTCGTGCGTGATCAGAATCAGTCACCAGGACAATTTCACTGAATTTATTATCAACTGCAGTAGCAATTGCTTTATAAATGGCTGCCAATTCCGCTACCTGACTGCTCCTAGCGCCAATTCTCATCCCTATACTCGGGATACCTTCACACTTCAACCAGACATTCCCTATTCCTGACACTAATTGTTTATCACTGTCATTTTCAATGTGAAAGGCACAACCATCAACATATACAGTTGGCAAGTCTTTGCATATTTTTTCATCAAAAGCTTTGTGTAGTGATTGTTCAAATTCCTGCCAATTAGGTTCCACTGCTATTTCATTTGATACTGGTTCAGCTGCACAGTCATGTACATCTGCTAAACCTTGAGCGATTGGGCTTTTTTTATGTTGGCCATATCTCACTTCTACAGGAAAACCCTGTAATGCTAGCGTCCATGAAGTGATTCTGGACTGCGCTAGATTATCTGACCTAATTCTTTTACTCTCTAAAAATTGCAAAGGTTGATGATTTGTCTCAATAATCACCTTTTCTCCCTAAACAATGGGGCGGAAATGTTGTAGCGCCCACACAGTGGTTAATAGGGCCTTTTCACATTCATTGAATTTAATTTCAACTTGGGAAAATGCCGTACTTGCATATGCAATGGTTTTGTGATTCAAATCATGTTTTTGTGATAACACTGCTGACATACAATGTTCAGAGAAACCTATTTCTATAAAGAAATCCCTGTTCTTTATGGGATATGCTAAACATGGTGCTTTTACAAGACATTCCTTTAATTTAGCCACTGCCTCAGACTGCTCCTTTTCCAATTTCCAGGGTATATTCAGTTTAAGCAGTTTAGTCAATGGTTGAGTGATTTCAGCATAATTTTCAATGACCTTTCTGTTATAGCCTGTCATTCCTAATAAACGTTTTACCCCTTTCACATTTTTAGGATCTTTTAGTTTCTGTATGGCCTCTATTTTCTTCTTTTGTGGATTTAGTCCATGTTCAGTCACTTCATGGCCTAGAAAAGGCATCTTTTTCTTGCACCATTGTGCTTTTTGTAAAGATACTTTGGCACCTGCTTTCTGCAATTGGCCAAGAACATGTCTTATTTCATCAAAATGGCTTTTCAAACTTTCATTTTTTATCAGGACATCATCCACATAAATTATGGTTCCTCTTTCTGCTGCATCAGGCATAGCCTTCCTCAAAAATATGCCAAATTCACTCCCACTATTGACGTACCCGAATGGAGTTCTAACCAATGCGTATTGAGTCTTATCATGTGAAAAGGAAAATAAATTCTGTATCTCCTCTGCCAATGGCACACCCCAATATCCAGAGGTGAGATCTAATGTGGTGAACACCCTGATCAATGAATGGCAGTGGCCATCTGGATACTGGCACTCTTTTATTTAACTCTCTCAAATCTGCACACAGTCGCCATTGACCGTTTGGTTTTAACACACCTAAAATAGGTGTATTGGATGTGCTATGAATGGGCCTGATAATTCCCTGCGACTCCAAATTTTTAATAATCTCTGCCAATGATTCTAAACATGCCAGCGGTAGTCTATACTGGCGTACAAATACTGGGCTTCTGCTACACCCTTCCGGAAGTGTGGCCACATGTAAATTAGCTAGCACGCAATCATAAACATCTTTTCCAAATACATCTTTAAACTCCATAAATATCTTCCTCAATTCATTCCTATCCTCCTCGCTGTCACATGCATCCGCTAATAAAATCTGCTCCTCTACCATTTTGGAGAATTCTGGAAAATGTTCCGGCATGGGAATCTCGGCGCTTTCCTCTAATTGTGTGGCTGTGTCTCTTTGTAAAGCTGCCACATTTAAATGTTTTGGCATATCAGCTTCAACTTCAATGGGCTGATTTTCTATTTCATTTTCATTTAAGTTAAATGTTATGCAGTCCTCTTGATGACAGCACACTGTCTCGCTTGAATCATAATGGTACACAGAATGAATTTTAAATATCCCTTTGGGTTGAGAGTCCAGGTATTCTGGCAATTCACCCTTAGCATCTACATACTTTTCAGGGATATTTCCAATCACCATGTTATTTAGATCAGCTGTGTAATGTGATTTTTGTATGGCCATTCCTACTGGGGGGTTTTCCTCTAAATGAATATTCTGATAACCTTTATTATTCACCATAATTTTTACAGACTCTTCACCCACATCTACCAATGGAATGTATTCATAATCCAGGCCTTGCTGTTTTATGGATTCATTCAGACATACAAATGCATCAGAATCTTTCATCTGCTGTCCATTTTTGCATTTCAGTCTTATTGCAAACTGCTTTGTGAATGCAGGGATAACAGTATCTTTCCTCATTTGTAATTCAATTGCATAAGGGACCAGCTGTGCGCAATGATAAGCCCTTCTTTTGTCTTCAAATTCAGGTGTCGGCCCACCTATGCGTGACCATATCTTTTGATTAAGGAAATCTAGCACCATACACATTCTGTGCATGATGTCATTGCCCATCTAAAAGTCATTTTGTGTTACACACACTATCCAAACATTATGGTAAATTGTTTTTTGTCCAATGCTAATTTGCAGCATGCATCTACCTGCAATTCGGTTTTCAAAGTCTGGATCGTCCAAACCAGAGACATACTGGTTTTTAATCCTAAATTTCGGGATCTCCTCCCTTTCCATTATTTTTTGCAAGAATTTCTCATTAATTAAGCTCCTTTCCTGTTCAAGCGCTAAAGTGGCTTTTATTGTTTTAGAATAGACATTTATCCCAACATGAACCCATGGTTGTTCATCTTCCATGTGTATTTCAGCAAGAGTGGTAATGTGTTTTTCTCAACCTGCTCTAGGAGCAGTATTCTGTTTGCATGTCTTTTCTTTTAAATAAAAACGTAAGGTGTGCTCATCTATGGCAGTTTGCCATTCTTTCCTTGGTTCTAAGTATATGTGTACAGGTAATTTTTTATTTTCATTCTGCATCTTGTCTTGACACATTAATATAACAGTGACGCTAGGTATGCAACTATTCTGGAGATACACCTCCACTGCATCATTTGTTTTTGCAACGGTGTGACATTCATTTATATTGCTGTTTTGTGATTTTAGTTTCTTAGGTCTCAATGGTTTTTTGGTTAAGGACCACAGTACTCCATTCACCCCATCTATGAGCGGAGATAATCTTTTCAGGCAATCTGTTCCCATTAGAAATGGAATGTGACCAATACCTCCTGTTTCATTCTGTGTTTACCTATCTTTATGTCAACCTCGGTGGCGCCTTTACTGTGATCTGATTCTGTGGGGATCTCCCTTGATTGATACTCTTTACTAATTCTTTAGACATAATTGTGGTCTGTGCGCCAGTGTCAATCATTGCAAATGTATGGCATTTTTCTTCCACATTGATGGGAGCATAATACCTGTCTTCAACTTCCTCTAACACACATAAGAAATGCGAATTCTTACTGATTTCAGGGCTCACCTTTCTCAGGCCTTTTTCACTTTTGGCTAAGCACATCGGTAAATGGAAAAACATTTTGCCCTCCTTTTTGCTCATTCCTGTGTGAGAGACTTTATTAATTTCCCCATGTTCAGAGGGTTTTTGGAGTGTGACCACCGTTCGCCCATCCATCCAGGTATCATCAGAGGTCACACTACAACCCTCCAACTGAACATGTATAACAACATCACTTGGCAATTTGTCATTGTCTTATTCTGTGCATTTGTGATTATTCAGTATGGTACCAGCCCTTTTAACCTCTTCAGAAATATGTGGTTCAAAGAATTCTTCAGGTGATTGACCTGTACCCTCCTTTTAAGCATTTCTTTTTCCTGCCTGTGTTTGGTCATTGTTTGGATTGCCCAGGGAACGAGCTATAGCATCGCCACTTACTCCCGGGTCACTGGTATTCCCCATGCATGAGTCATTTTTCTTAAACCTGTCTCTTTGTTCTTTTGGATTTTCAGGTTTTCCTATTTCATTTGTACATATCGCCAATGTTTGATTAGGTTCTAGGTTAAACCGTACCTCTCTTTTAGAAGTATTTGCATTTTCTGTTACATGTTCATGTACTGGTATTTTCACTTTTAAATCATTAGGCATCTCAGAGTCATTATGCAAAATTACATCAGAGCAAACTGTCTTTTCGTCGCTGCACGTATCATAAGTACTTAGTCACTTTTCAGAAGCCCCCCGATCATTGCTATGGCCATCTGCCCCCTTCTTTGATGACTGTTTTTGTGTTGTGCAGAGCTTTCCTATTTGCTCAGCCAACATTTTCACTTTGGCCTCGAGGCACTGGAATCTTTCCATCTCTCTAGAATCCTCTCTCTGTGGCCTAGATCGATATTGGTTGTTTTCTCCCTGATTGGATCTATTCTGATACCTCTCAGGAGAATGATTTCTATTGGGATGGTTCCTGAACTCTTGATTCATTTGCGGAGGGGAGCGGGGTGCACCCATCCTTTGGTTGTATTCCCCTGGTGGGGAATCATTGTACTGACGTGAAGTGTAGTTCATGTTCTGTCTCATGTCTTGTTTCTCAGGTTGTGGGTACTGGCCCCTATGTTGATTCCCATTATCAGCAAATCGATCCACATATCGGGGTCTATCCTGATTACCATATATATACCAATGTCTGATAAGGACCATCATTTCTTTGCTCCTGATTTTGTCTCTGGTTATTGTTCATACCTGACATACCAGGTCGATAGGAGATAGGCCCCGGGCAGGCTAAGTACCTGGGCTGATGTAACTCTCCCTATTACTAGGATCATGTGATTGGAACATTGGTGCAGTGTGTGATGACCTTTGTTGATTACCCCTCTGTTCAGGTGCCAAATTATTTTTACTTGGACTTTGAGCAAACGTAAGGGACATTTTGGCTGACCTGATTTCCATCACTGTTGCTGAGGTTCTTTAGATTTAGGTCTAGTATCTCTCATTTTATCACTTTCTCTACCCTGACAATAGAGTACCTCATATAGTTTTGTGCTATGGTGCACAATCCATTCCAGGAACTTGTCACGGTCAAATTCACAGACCAATTGGGATATGATGTCTTTCTGCAGCCCATAGAAGTAGGCAGTTTTAAACTCATTGGAATTGGGCACAAAAGATACATCAAAGCGAGAAAATGCTCTTTTTAAGTCTTGTAAAAACTGGCGAGGGGATGTATTAGGCCCAGCAGTGATTGTATAAGCGACTTTCTTTGCCTCCTGCAATGACTGGAAAGGCGTCCATGTAATATAAATTACATGGCCACGGTAGTGGCCATGTAGTTATGGTTAAGTTGCTGTTTCCATAGGAAGAGCACTTTTTGGGTGGCTTATAACTTCGCTCTCCCTGGACGGATCCTCACCAAACTTTGCAAAAAAAGTTTTTGGGTCACTCTGATTCGTTTGGTGAGGATTCGTCCAGGGGGGGCAAAGTTATAGGGGGGTCCCAAAACTTTTTTTTTCCCCATAGACTGAATGGGAAAAAAAATTTGCTCGCGCCTACAGCCCAAACCGCTGGACGGATTTCCACCAAATTCGGACCAGGAGCAGCGGCTTGGTCCCGAAAGCGTGCTTTTGCAAATTTGGTGAAAATCCGTCCAGTAGTTTTTTTTAAACTGATCAAAAAGTAGGTAAAAAAAAATTACTGATATCTGTGTTCGGTTCGCGGACACACTTCCCTGTTCGCTCTGCGGACAGTGTCCTGATTGGCCAATCGTCTTGCGTGATGTTCGCGGACATGCAACGTGTTCGCTGATTGGACGCCGTGGAGCGTGAAGCGCGTCAGATTTTTCGGTAGCGCCCGCCATCTTGGATTCGCGGACGTCCGCAGACAGCGCGGTGAAACTTTGTTCAAAATGTGTATTTTGTAGAGTGTGTTGGTGTGTAGGAGTGTTTGGGGAGGGTGGGAGTGTATGAGATAGGATGAAAGTTGTGTTTTTTATGTGTTAGACGTTCTTTTTGTGTTTGATTTGTTTGCGGACATCACGGGTGTTCTGAAATGTTCTAGATAAACTGACTGGGGGGTGTTGTAAGGACTCAATATGTGTCCGTTTTGTTCGCAAGCAAAGTGAAACTGTTCTAAAAACACTTGCGGTGTCCTGAAATGTTTGCAAATAAACAAAATGGGGGTGTTCTGAAGACGCTTCTAAGAACACTTGCGGTGTCCAGGGAGTGTTCGTAGGGGGTGTCCTGAGGACGCTGTCCGTATTGCTCTCTGTCAAGTTGTGTCCTAAGAACACTCGCGGTGTCCTGAAATGTTCGCAAATAAACAAGATGGTGGTGTTCTGAAGACGCTTCTAAGAACACTTGCGGTGTCCAGGGAGTGTTCGTAGGGGGTGTCCTGAGGACGCTGTCCGTATTGTTCTCTGTCAAGTTGAATGTGTTCTAAGAACACCCGCGGTGTCCTGAAATGTTCGCAAATAAACAAAATGGGGGTGTTCTGAAGATGTTTTTGAGAACACTCCTGGTGTCCTGGAATGTTCGTAGGGGGTGTCCTTAGGACGCTGTCCGTATTGTTAGTTCTTAGAACACTTTCAACTTAACAACGATCGCGTTGTTCTGAAATGTTCGTAGGGGGTGTCCTGAAAACGGTGTCCGTATTGTTCGCTGGCAAGTTCAAAGTGTTCGAAGAACACTCACATTGTTCGCGGACATTAAAAGTTTCCCATAGATCATAGTTGAAATGTTTGACTCTATGGATGTGATATGCTGCGGTGGTTGTTGCCAGGGCATAGAGTCTTGGGTGCATGGCCAGACTCTATGCCCTGGCAACAACCACCGCAGCATATTTGCTTATAACTTTGGGTGAAAAACAAATGTATAAGGAATGTATTAGATACTATGGATGTGATATGCTGCTATGGTTGTCCTTATTATTGTATACTTACTGTTTGGTCTAGTAATGGGAGTCCATGTTTTTCTTCTTCATTTCTGTGATAAAAGAAAATAGCATGTTAGTATTAGTATTTTGTAATGACTTATTACATTCTATAAGCAATATACTTTTATTTTTTTTCGACCCTCATATTTAGTAGAGTACAAATCAGAGTACTGTGCAATTTGCTCAGTTTCTGTATTTGTTGCTAAAATCATTGGGTCTGTGGGAGAAAAAAAAAATCCATGTTGGATTAAAAAAAATACCTTTTTCTGTTATGCTACAGTTTATTTGTTTGTTTGTTGTCAATGTTCACGTTTTGTTTCTGGCTAATGCTTTATACTTTGCTTTGTTGTATTTTTTTTGGAGCAGTAACAGATTCTTCATTTGTTTTGATATTATAAAATTTTGGAGCAGTTAGATACCAATTGGCGTATTCTAACTGTCTATTTTTTTAATATATTTTAGTGGTTTTGATTTATCTATTTGGATATTGTTAAATTTTGGGACAGTTAGATACCAATTGGCGTATTCTAACTGTGTATTTTTTGGCCTAATTTAGTGGTATTCATTTATCTGATTAGTTGTTGTAGAATCTTTGAGCTGTTAGATAGCTTTTGGAGTATTCTAACAGTTTATATTATTTTAACACAAATTTATAATTTTGGGACAGTTAGATACCAATTGGCGTATTCTAACTGTGTATTTTTTGGTCTCATTTAGTGGTATTCATTTATCTGATTAGTTGTTGTAGAATCTTTGAGCAGTTAGATAGCTTTTGGAGTATTCTAACAGTTTATATTTTTTTAACACAAATTTACTTAAAGGTTTAAATACAGTTTATTTATCAAATTTTGGTTTTAAGAACATCAAATAAGCGTTTGTTAGATTTGCTGGTAATCTCTGCTTTAGAGTAATGGTACTATCATTACATTCAAACCATCCACATTTCTTTTTTATATATGCCGTGTAGTGCCCTGAATTGGTTGTGGCTCCTGCGTGGTAGATTATACCTATTGTTGTGAAGGTTTTCTTACCAAGTGATATTTGACTATGTGTGAATCCAGTCAGCTTGCAGTTGTTTTTGGTACCATCTGCATTGTAACGTAGAAGCATTAGTATTACATATTTACTATGTGTTTGTATTACTAATGTGGAGTGATTATCTGAATTGCAGGTAGAGCATAATCTACCATGGTTTGCATTTTGTACAAGTTGCTGAAATGGAATGGATTCACAATTTGGTATTGATATATATATGAAGCGTTCCTTGGGAATTTCTTCTTGTGTCACATTGTTGCACAGAGTGCATGTATGTTTCCACATGTATGAAATCTGCAAGATTTCATTTATAGGTATGTTTTTGTTTTCCAGTACTAATAGTAAGTACATTAGAAATTCTCGTGGATCTTCCTGTGAGTTTATAGTGCATTTCACCATTCCAGCACAGTAGTCCAATTGTCGTCTTATTCCAAAAACACTATGAGGCCGATTCATGGAATAATTAGCGCGGCGCAAGTGGGCAAAAATGTGCGAATCGCAGTGGAATAGCGAAAATCGCAGTGCAATTGCGAAAATCGCACGAAAAGCAGCGCACGTCGATTCATGGAAGGCCGTGCGCAAGAAAACCAGCGGATGTGCGATAAAAAGTGCGCGGCGCACGTTGGCGCACAGGCCATCTAACAGCGTGCGCCAGGTCACTGCGAAAATCGCACAGGCCACAGCGAAAATCGCACATAGCGCGGCGCACGCAACAAAAGTAGGCGGAACACGGGCGTAACACTCGGAATGGGGAACAACTTGCCAAAACGTGGGCGTCACGGGGGAAGTACAGGGCACAAGTGCGCGGAACGCCCACACGCTCGCCTACAACACGTATTCATGGAATAGAATAGGGGAAAAAAGCGCACGCTCAAACCAGCGCACAGGCACAAACACGACCGCCACAAGAAAGCAGGCGGTAGCGTCTCTGCGGCTGTAAGAAATGTGCGCCAAAAGGTGCGCCAACAAATCGCACCTATATACTGCCATGATGAATGTCCCATACTGTGGCCCTCCAGGAAAAATGACGTGCAAAGGGGTACCCACAAACACGGACACCCGCTGACAAAAAATACGTGTGCGTGTATACCGGGGTGCGCGGGAAGTCTAACACGCGATTTCAGCAGGGTACGTGCATCACAGGGGTTCGCGTGAAGTTTCACACGCGATCGGGTCTGGGGGAGCGGGCTACGTGTATATCAGGGGTTCGCGTGAAGTTCCACACGCGAACAGCCTGGGCGCGTGTATTTCAGGGGTGCGCGGGAAGTTCCACACGCGAATAGCCTAGGCGCGTGTATTTCAGGGGTGCGGGGGAAGTTCCACACGCGAATAGCCTAGGCGCGTGTATTTCAGGGGTGCGCGGGAAGTTCCACACGCGAATAGCCTAGGCGCGTGTATTCCAGGGGTGCGGGGGAAGTTCCACACGCGAACAGCCTGGGCGCGTGTATTTCAGGGGTGCGCGGGAAGTTCCACACGCGAACAGCCTGGGCGCGTGTATTTCAGGGGTGCGCGGGAAGTTCCACACGCGAATAGCCTGGGCGCGTGTATTTCAGGGGTGCGCGGGAAGTTCCACACGTGAATAGCCTGGGCGCGTGTATTTCAGGTGTGCGCGGGAAGTTCCACACGCGAACAGCCTGGGCGCGTGTATTTCAGGGGTGCGCGGGAAGTTCCACACGCGAACAGCCTAGGCGCGTGTATTTCAGGGGTGCGGGGGAAGTTCCACACGCGAACAGCCTGGGCGCGTGTATTTCAGGGGTGCGCGGGAAGTTCCACACGCGAACAGCCTGGGCGCGTGTATTCCAGGGGTGCGCGGGAAGTTCCACACGCGAATAGCCTGGGCGCGTGTATATCAGGGGTGCGCGTGAAGTTCCACATGTGATTTGACAGTGTGGGTCCTCCCAGGTGTACCCTGTACACCCTCCACGGCCCCTGCAGGCAGCCCACACCACAGGGGACTACCCTGCATCCCTGGTCATGTCCCGCAGGCAGCCCACCCACCATGGGCATGCCCCCCAGCAAAGGCACATGTCTCCTTGAACTAATGAACACCAACTCATGTCCCCTTGCACCCCCACCCCCCAGCACTGTGGGGCACCTGCCAGCAGGCCCCCACCCATGTCCAACTCATGTCCCCCACCCCCCCCCACCCCCCAGCACTGTGGGGCACCTGCCAGCAGGCCCCCACCCATGTCCAACTCATGTCCCCCACCCCCCCCCACCCCCCAGCCACCAGGGTCAGCCTCCACCAGGCCCCCACTCATGTCTCCCACCACCCCCACACCCCAGCAGTGCAGGGTCACCCTCCACCAGGCCCCCACTCATGTCACCCACCACCCCCACCCCCCAGCAGTGCAGGGTCAGCCTCCACCAGGCCCCCACTCATGTCTCCCACCACCCCCACCCCCCAGCAGTGCAGGGTCACCCTCCACCAGGCCCCCACTCATGTCTCCCACCCCCCCACCCCCCCAGCACTGTGGGGCACCTGCCAGCAGGCCCCCACTCATGTCACCCACCACCCCCACACCCCAGCAGTGCAGGATCACCCTCCACCAGGCCCCCGCTCATGTCTACCACCACCCCCACCCCCCAGCCACCAGGGGCACCCTCCACCAGGCCCCCACTCATGTCACCCACCACCCCCACACCCCAGCAGTGCAGGGTCACCCTCCACCAGGCCCCCACTCATGTCACCCACCACCCCCACACCCCAGCAGTGCAGGGTCACCCTCCACCAGGCCCCCACTCATGTCACCCACCACCCCCACCCCCCAGCAGTGCAGGGTCACCCTCCACCAGGCCCCCACTCATGTCTACCACCACCCCCACCCCCCAGCCACCAGGGGCACCCTCCACCAGGCCCCCACTCATGTCACCCACCACCCCCACACCCCAGCAGTGCAGGGTCACCCTCCACCAGGCCCCCACTCATGTCACCCACCACCCCCACACCCCAGCAGTGCAGCGTCACCCTCCACCAGGCCCCCACTCATGTCTACCACCACCCACACCCCCCAGCCACCAGGGGCACCCTCCACCAGGCCCCCACTCATGTCACCCACCACCCCCACACCCCAGCAGTGCAGGGTCACCCTCCACCAGGCCCCCACTCATGTCACCCACCACCCCCACACCCCAGCAGTGCAGGGTCACCCTCCACCAGGCCCCCACTCATGTCTACCACCACCCCCACCCCCCAGCCACCAGGGGCACCCTCCACCAGGCCCCCACTCATGTCACCCACCACCCCCACACCCCAGCAGTGCAGGGTCACCCTCCACCAGGCCCCCACTCATGTCACCCACCACCCCCACACCCCAGCAGTGCAGGGTCACCCTCCACCACCCCCACCCCCCAGCAGTGCAGGGTCACCCTCCACCAGGCCCCCACTCATGTCTCCCACCACCCCCACCCCCCAGCACTGTGGGGCACCTGCCAGCAGGCCCCCACCCATGTCCAACTCATGTCCCCCACCCCCCCCACCCCCCAGCACTGTGGGGCACCTGCCAGCAGGCCCCCACCCATGTCCAACTCATGTCTCCCACCACCCCCACCCCCCAGCACTGTGGGGCACCTGCCAGCAGGCCCCCACCCATGTCCAACTCATGTCTCCCACCACCCCCACCCCCCAGCACTGTGGGGCACCTGCCAGCAGGCCCCCACCCATGTCCAACTCATGTCCCCCACCACCCCCACCCCCCAGCACTGTGGGGCACCTGCCAGCAGGCCCCCACCCATGTCCAACTCATGTCCCCCACCCCCCCACCCCCCAGCACTGTGGGGCACCTGCCAGCAGGCCCCCACCCATGTCCAACTCATGTCCCCCACCCCCCCCACCCCCCAGCACTGTGGGGCACCTGCCAGCAGGCCCCCACCCATGTCCAACTCATGTCCCCCACCCCCCCCACCCCCCAGCACTGTGGGGCACCTGCCAGCAGGCCCCCACCCATGTCCAACTCATGTCCCCCACCCCCCCCACCCCCCAGCACTGTGGGGCACCTGCCAGCAGGCCCCCACCCATGTCCAACTCATGTCCCCCACCCCCCCCCCTACCCCCCAGCACTGTGGGGCACCTGCCAGCAGGCCCCCACCCATGTCCAACTCATGTCTCCCACCACCCCCACCCCCCAGCCACCAGGGTCAGCCTCCACCAGGCCCCCACTCATGTCTCCCACCACCCCCACACCCCAGCAGTGCAGGGTCACCCTCCACCAGGCCCCCACTCATGTCACCCACCACCCCCACCCCCCAGCAGTGCAGGGTCAGCCTCCACCAGGCCCCCACTCATGTCTCCCACCACCCCCACCCCCCAGCAGTGCAGGGTCACCCTCCACCAGGCCCCCACTCATGTCTCCCACCCCCCCACCCCCCCAGCACTGTGGGGCACCTGCCAGCAGGCCCCCACCCATGTCCAATCCATGCCCCCCTGCACCTGGGTCCCAACATTCCCCAATCATGTCCGTAATGCCCATCCTCCCCTGCCAAAAGGCCCAACCAACTATCACACCCACCCACATATCAAAGGCAATTACATGTTACACCCCCAATTTAAATAATGCAATTTAACACATGTCTGTCACACACAATGGCTGCAAGTGAATGACAAAACACCCAACATGACATGCCTGAAAGCAATGAGATGATACGACACATTGAAGATTAAAAAAATAATATGTATTTAACAGCAAGTAGAATGGAAATGAAATAAGAAAAAACACAAAGCAAATCAAACAAAACAAGATGAATGTCCAAGAAAAAATTCTGAAAAATTAAAATAAGCCAATTAAGAAGATCATCCTGGGTCCATGAGCCCTACCAAATTAAACCTAACTGACTACTAACTAAAAAGTGAACTATATACAAAAAAGTGGTGCATTGTCCAATCGCAACCAAAAAAATATCAAAAAAACAAAGGAAACCTAACCCTAACTATACAACTATATACAAAGGCAGCGGGCTATTCGGACGGCTCACTGGTTGTTGTCATGGGCCAGGGCATCATCGAACTCCTGGTCAATGGCTTGGAGGCGGGCATGTTCCCTGGCCCCGAGGTCCCGCAGGGATAACGCAGTGTCAAGCTCAAACTCCCTGCGAAGACCCTCGAGGCACTCAGCCCGCCTCAGCGCCCTCCGCATGGAGTCCTCCGCCCTGACCATCGTGAGCCATTCCTCCTCTGCCCGCTGCCGCTCCGCACCTATCCGCTGGCACAACCTCTCCCACACGGAAGCCACTCCCATTCCAGGGTTCTCCTGCCCTCCGGCCGATGCCTGCACCCCTGATGTTGATGGCCCCGAGCCATGATGCCTCCCACGTTGAGCCTGCTGCTGCCTCCGACGCAACTGCCTGTGCCAGCACGACGGCATCCAGGCTGATGGAAACCACCGACGCCGTCGTGCACGTGCCCTGCCCGATGATGCCGTCACATCCTCCATCTGCTGGGGTCCAGTTGCTCTGGTGTCCACCCCTGCTGGATCTCTGACTCCCGACTGTGGCAGGGATGGGATCCCCACCGAGCTGGCTGCATTGGTCGGGGCAGGTCCACAGGGGGCCCTGGTGGCATCTGGGCTGGAAGACGGCAAGGAGAACGACTGGTGGATAGCCTGCACAGAGGAGGAGAGGGCCGCCACATTGGCCAACACATGCAGGAAACCCCCGAACATGGCCGATCCCAATTGGGCCACGTCGGCACGGTGCACTTCGTGATGACGTGCGTGCTCCTCCCGGGAAGCACGCACGGCATCACGAATCACAGCCGTGCGCATCGCGACCCCAATCAGGACCTTCTCCGCACGGCCAGGGGTTCCCACGTCCGCAGGTGGAGGGGAGTCAGGTGACATGGACATCCCCTCTACCTGCGGACAGGCCTGGGACGGGGCATCCCTGCTGGTGCATGGTGGTGCACTCACAGGGTCAGGGACAGCGACATGCACAGGCCCCTCCACGGTGACCTGTGCTGCCTCCTGCCCCTGGCCCTGGACTGCACCACTTGCACCAGCAGGGATGCCCCCACCAGGCCCCATGTGTGCCCCAGTGGCGGCCTCCTCCTCCTCTGTGCAAACCACCAACCTGGATGGCTCCTCACCGTCTCCCACCGTAGCAGGCCCCTGTGGGGGCTCACCCACCCCTTCCGCTGCAGCCGTGGGGGCATCCCCGCCGCCTTTTTCCACAGCGCCGTCTCCGCCCTCTTCTTCACTAGCCGCTGCGTAGAGGGAGACAAAGAACACAAGCATCAGGGCACTGTACAATGGTCCCCTAGACAGGAAGCAATAGCAGATGAGCACCACTGTCAAAGTACACTTCCATCATGTCCCTCCACAACACATGGGTCAGTCCAGGCAAAACACACACAGTAACAGGCATGGTGCATGCCATGGACATTTCCATGCATGTCCAATGGACTCTTGAAACATTCAATGATATGTAACTCACATGCATCATGCCTCATGCCCATCACATGCACACACTTCACCTCAGTCACATCCATCTGGCCCCAAACACACCAAACACAGCGGATACAAGGGTAATTTGGCTGCTTTACTGAATCTCTGCATTGTCACACACATGTGTCATGCATCCATGGCATGCACAAGTCACAGACACGCAGGTCAGGCACACAGACATGGCTACCATATATGTACCTGGCATCAGCACCCATCCCTCACCCCCACCCATGTCCAGGTACAGAGACTGGCATGCTCTCATGTTCAAAATCTGAATAGGGCTCCCCATGCGGCATTTCAACACATGCAACAACCATGTGCATCACACATCACTGGTCGCACATGCATTACCATGATGTCCCTGCACACAAACATGCATACATGGCCTATGGCACACATACAGGCAAGTATCATAGAACCAGCACACCGCAACATGCCCTGTCTCACACAGTAATGCATGGACACTTACCGCTCAACTCCAGACGGGCCTCCCTCTCAAGGATCTGGGCGTGGAGCGCTGGGCGTACGCGTTCCAGGACCCTCATCTGGATGGAACTCATGCGGCCCCGGCCCCCCTCCACGAGGCGCCGGGCCTTCACAAGGGTCCTGGACCTCAAGTCCTCCCAGCGCTTCTTGATCTTCAGGACGTCGCGGGTTGCCACCCCCTCCGCGTTGATGGCAACCACACAGTCGGCCCAGATCCTCTGCCGTCCTTCCTTGCTGGCGCGGGACGATCCAAAGAGGGCATCATACTGCCCCAGGACATGCTCCACCAGGACACCAACTTCGGTGACAGTGAAGCTGGTGCCCCTCTGCCCCTCTGGCCTGGGGTTGCCACTGGTGCCAGATGTGGAAGTGCCCGACATGGCAACCCCAGAGGCAGGTGTGGGTGGGCAACTGGGTCCTGGGGCTGGGCTGTGGAGCGATGTAATACCAGTCGGGAGTCTTCAGTTCCAGCAGGGGTGGACACAGCAACTGGACCCCTGCAGATGGCTGATGTGCAGGCACCAAATGGCAGGGCACGGTGGCAGCAGGCAGGCAGGCAGGCAGGCAGCAGCAGATGGCACGTGGGAGGCTGCTCGGGGCACTGGGGGGGCAGTAACTCGGCCTTCTGGGCAGGAGCGTGGGCTTCCGTGTGTTTTCGCGTTGCCAGCTTGATACGGAGTGATTTGGCACGTGAAAATCCTGCACGTCAGCGTGAAATCCGAGGAAAGGCCCTTAGCGCGTAAGCGCGTCAGCACGCACACGCGATTCTATTGGACCAGAGTCCCTCAGCGCGTAAGCACGTCTGTGACGTGACCCGCACGGGTGTTCCCCACTCAGCACGTGATGACGGGGCACACGTGGAGATACTGCACGTCAGAGTGTCATCGCGTGTAATTGGACAAAAGTGCGCGTACACGCGATTGGCCTATGTACGTGTATTTAATGGGTGCGCGGCCACTTACACACGCAAGTACGTCAGCGAACCTGTATCACGTGGTGCGTGTGAATTTCCGCACGCTATTGGACTGGGAACTGGATTCCAGGGGTGCGCGGGTCACACGCTGTATCCCGTGGTGCGTGTGAATTACCACACGCTATTGGACTGGGAACTGGATTCCAGGGGTGCGCGGGTCACACGCTGTATCCCGTGGTGCGTGTGAATTTCCACACGCTATTGGACTGGGAACTGGATTCCAGGGGTGCGCGGGTCACACGCTGTATCCCGTGGTGCGTGTGAATTACCACACGCTATTGGACTGGGAACTGGATTCCAGGGGTGCGCGGGTCACACGCTGTATCCCGTGGTGCGTGTGAATTTCCACACGCTATTGGACTGGGAACTGGATTCCAGGGGTGCGCAGGTCACACGCTGTATCCCGTGGTGCGTGTGAATTTCCACACGCTATTGGACTGGGAACTGGATTCCAGGGGTGCGCGGGTCACACGCTCGCCTAGAACACGCGCTAAGCATAAATTGCGGACTTTAACAATAACAAGCTCAGACGCCAGGATGAACATACCGTTCCTAGCAGCAGTGGCAGTGGGCTACCAAAGGAGGAGGAGGAGGATAGTCAGGGCCAGAATATTCACACCCAGAACCAGCCTTTTCGGGATGCCTGATGACCAGGTGTATGGGAGGTACAGGTTTCCACCACACATCATACTGGACCTGGTGAGTGAGTGGGAGGATGACCTCACATCACCCACCCTGTGCTCCCAAGCACTCAGCCCCCTGGAGAAGGTCCTCAATGTACTGCACTTCTTAGCCACTGGATCATTTCAGCGGACAAGTGCCATAGTGGGTGGGGTGTCACAGGCCACCCAGTCACGCTGCCTACACCAGGTCTTGAACATCATGACTGCACGGCCATCAGTCCGCAGGCACATATACCTGCCCAGAACACCTGCAGAAAGGCATGCTGCCGCCCTGGATTTTTACACAGTGGCACGATTCCCCAAAGTGCTAGGTGCCATCGACTGCACCCATGTGGCTCTACGTCCCCCCAGGGCATCTGAGCACATCTATAGGAACCGCAAGCACTGGCATTCCATCAACGTGCAGGTAGCATGTAATGCCAAGGGAATCATCACCTCAGTATATGCCAACTATCCCGGCTCCACCCACCACAGCTTCATTTACCGAATGTCCACCCTAAGCCGGGACCTAGAAGCTGGGCGGCATGGCGATACATGGCTGCTTGGTGAGTATGTAAGCCACTGCACATGCATGCATGTTGGATACTGAGCAAGGTCACAACCTCACCAATGATACCAATCCCCACCTCCACAGGGGACAGTGCCTACCCTCTCAGCCCCCACATGATGACGCCAATTCGGAACCCCACCACGCCACCCCAGGTAAGATTTAACACAGCCCACATTACAACCAGGGGCATAGTGGAGCGCACATTCGGAGTGCTAAAGTCACGCTTTCGCTCCCTTGACCGTTCTGGCGGGCAGCTGTTATACGCTCCCCCAGTAGTGTGCAGGATCATAGTGGCAGCATGTGTCCTGCACAACGTTGCAACACGCCGGGGCCTGGCCGTGGACATGGTGGTGGCCCCACATCCCCAACCACATGCACAGCCGCTGCGCATGGGAGGGGAAAGGGCACGGGGGGAGGCAGCCCGTACACAGCTAGTGGCTAATTACTTCACATAGAAATCACACCCCTGTGGAGTGCACACTGCCCTGGCACATTCCATCTGACAATCAATGATGACTCAACCTGACACTGATCCTGAATGTCTGGAGAATGAACCGGGAATTCCATGTCAGCCTGAGATTGTTCACCTGGAAGTGTCACAATGTGTGCATCCCTACCCACACAGACACCACCAATGCAGTTTTGTGAAGTTACACATTGAAGCAGCTAAAATGAATACCCACTTGCAAAATGCAACAAGAGGACAGTGCCATGTCAGCCAACCCAACCCCAGCACTGCCACACGACACATCGTGCCATGTCATGCTAATTGCAGGTAAACAAAGTAATCCCCACAACATGACATCACACTCACTATGTACAGTGGCACTATTAGAAACCTGCAACACCTGAAATGCTCACAGCAATGCCGGACCAACAACATACTTGAGCACGTAGTACCATTAACATGACATCAAAAATGTTACATATTAGTAGTCTCACCACCTGGAAATGCCTGCACTCCCACCACTACCAACTGTGCAGTGTTGGCGCCATGTAGAGTTGTAGGTGCACTGCTGCCAACATGGTCCCCATCGCCAGACTAGAGGTCCTTGTGTGGACTTGAGGAAGGGACCTGCAAATTGGGAGGTAGACACAGAAGAAGAGTTACACATCAATGCAACATGCAGTGTACAACACAACAGCAATATGCACTATGAATGTATACACAGTATTGACTACAGACTGGCCACACAGCTCATGGGAGTCCAACGTCACTGTGTAATTCACTGTCACTTGGGCACACCCTTTGCAAGCCCATGGAAACGGGAAGCAGGAGGGGTGTGTGTGACTCAAACCCAAGCATCTGAACCAAATACATTACAAGCCTGCATGTGCCCAGCCACAATGCAGCGTATGCCCACAGGAACCACGGAAGCCAACAGATCGAAGCCAACAGATCGAAGCCAACACATCGAAGCCAACAGATCGAAGCCAACACATCGAAGCCAACAGATCGAAGCCAACACATCGAAGCCAACACATCGAAGCCAACAGATCGTCCCAAAAAAATTGGGAATAAAAGAAATCAAAATAAAAATAAAAATAAGAAACAATCAAAAATGGCCATTGATGGGCCCGGGGGGGTTGGGGAGGCCACCCAGGAGGTCCGAGGACAGGATGCACACCAGAACCCACCTGCGTGGATCCTGGGAAGATAAAACACCTCCATGGGCTCATGGCCCACACGGCTACCCTATTGTGGGAGTATCACTGCTGTCGCTATTATCACCCTGTGCAGCTGCATCCGGAGGTGGTTGCACTATGGGAGGCAGCCCACGCAAGGCCCTAGTCTGCTCCTCCATGGCTGCAAGCATGCGGGTGTGGTAGGTCTGGTTCTGGAGGATGAGTGTGCGGAGGTCCCCATGCAACAACTCACGGGATGCCCGGACCTCCGCCCTCGTTGCCTGCATCTCAGCTGTGAGCGTACGGGTGAGACGCTCCAGCTGCTGTTCTGTCCTTTGGTGTGTTGAAGCCTCAAGCTCAACAAGAGTCGCCCTGAGGTGTAGGAGCTCCTGCCTCAGGGCTTCCCTGTGGCCCTGGGACTCAATGGAGATGGCCTCCTGCAGAGTCGCCAGTGCCGCCCGCCTGTCCCTGTTGGACCCCAACATGTCCTCCCTGTGTGACTGGCAGATGGAGTCGGTTGCCTGCTCTAGTCGCTCCATCAGCCTTTCTGGGGGGACAATGGAAGTGGCCACCCTATCCATGGCCTGAGCCATCATCTCGGATGATGCAGCCTGTTGGGTAGCCATACCGTAAATGGATTGCTCCCATGCGGTATTGCCGGGTGGCGTACGGCCACCACGTCGGCGGGCACCACACCTGTCTGGGGCAAGGCGAACTGCGCCTTGCTGTGCCGGCACTGCCTGAGGCTGCAGGACTGCATTCCCCCTCTGATCTGCTGGCCCAGGAACAGGATCAGATGTCGCGGAGTGTGACCCTGCATCCGTAACCACCGAAGGCGTAGCTGCCAACACTGACATCCCCATGGAGGGTACTGACCCTGGTGCAGGTGGGTGAGACAGAACAGAATCCCTCCCTGGAACACTCACCTGCGACGGCACGTAGGTCTCATCCGAATCAACACCTGAGTACAGCTCGGGGGAGGTGCAGCCAGAGACACCCCTTGAGAGCACGACCTGCAGCACTTGTGGGTTCTCCCCCACCACCACACCACGTCCCTCACTGGTGGTTGGTCGGCCCTGGGACACCTCCTGGGTCTGCACCATCTCCACAACCCCAGCAGTATCAGGTGCGTCTTCCCCTGCAAAGACATGAAAACAAAGTAATGGAAACAGGCATTAGCACCATGGCACACATTGAGGGCTGAGAAGCAAGAGAACCAGTACTTGATTGACACATGTCCCACATGACTAAAACCCTCCCATGCATGCACCCTCACTGCGTATGAGGTGCAGGCAAATGGCACACACTGATGACACCAAGATGGAAGATGAACAAATTTTCTGCATGCTGCCTGGCAGTGGCATCACACATTGGCCTGTGATTGGCAGGTGAAACACACATGCCATCACACAGATGGCATGTACCATTGCTATTGAGTGAAGATGGAGAGGAGGGCAGCACCTATTCATTCAGTCCAGTTCCCGCATGTAATAGCTTTTCTGATTCTAACAGGTCAGATTTTTCACCTGGAGCTGCCAGTCTGAAATGGTCAAATTGCACAGGGACATGTGTGTACAAATGATATCCAGGTAACAAAGTCACTCCACTTTACCATACCCATGTCAGACATGTGACTAGTGGACAGCGACATGCCTAGTGAAAGTGGTGGAATGCAAACAAACTGACTGAATGAACAGTGAAAAATAAGCAAATATGTTGTGTCAAGGTGACACTTCAAGGGCAACTGGCATGCAGTTGTGCTAGATGTCTACTGTTGGCAGAAGGGATACTGCTATGGCCAAATGCAGCTGCGCAGGAAGTATTGCATGAAGCACATGGCTGACCCATACGACTGAGGCGCACACACTCTCACCTGGCACCCAAACAGAAGCCCTCACACACACACCATGCACATGGATGACACACACATGCATGTGCACTCACCGGACAATGCCTCGTAATCAGCCAGATCTCCCACGCCTTGGATCTGTTCCTCCGTGACGTAGGTCCCAGCGACTGACTCATGTGGAGTGAGTTCCATGTCTACTACTGGAGACCCACCTCCAGTTGCGGCATGACTTGAGGCCAGCTTACTCTTTGCCCTGCGCTTTAGGTCATTCCAGCGCTTATAGCAATCATTGGCTGTGCGCCTCACGATTCCAAGGGCACTTACGATGTCCGCAACGGTCTGCCAGTGTGCCTGGCGTTGTGCAGGTGTGGTCTTGGATCCTGCAACAATGACCATCTCGTTGTCATGTCCGGACACATACTCGACAAGTGCATTCAGTTCGTCATCCGTGAAGCTGGGCTTCCTGGACGGGCCGGACTGTGTAGCCGTGTCTGGGGCATCAGCCTGTGCCGGACGAGCACTCTTCCTCTTCCGCTTGGAAGGTGGTGGTGATCCTGAGTGTCCTGCGCCGCTCTGGACACTAGGGGCAGGAGCCCTGGTGGACTCTGTATCAGGAGTGTGGGATTGCACACTCAGCATGGGAGTTGGTGCAGGCATTGGCTCTAGTGTGATGGTGTCAGGGGGAATGTCAGCAGCATGGACTAGGACCGACACTGTCCTGGCTGGGTGTGTGAGGGCTGGGATGGATGGAGCCGCAGCTGCCCCTGCAGCCACTCCGCCCTGCCTCCTTGGTGCAGCAGATGACCTTGCTGCCCCAGATCCACGTGGCATGATGGCATCAACGTGCACCAGCGCACGTGTCGTAGCCCTGCTGACCTGGAAGTCAGCCATGGAGTCAGCCAGGTCTGGTGCCACAATGGGCTGGTCCAACAAGGGCTGAGCATGGATGGTGTCAGCCACTTCAGCCTCAACGGGAGGGGGGGAGGGGGGGGATGATGGGTGCCCTTGACTGGTCCTCCACACATGGGGGGACAGGCTCACCCTGCAAGTTACGACCACGTCCCCTACCGGATCCACCACGGCCACCACTTGTGGCTCTTCCACCTTTGCCACCCTTACGGAATCCTCGCCTCCCAGCCATGGCACTGATATTAATGTGCGTATGGGAGTGGCTGTAGACAATTGTCCTGGGCAATTGGGGGTCAAAGGGGTTGGGTACCAGATGGTAATTGTACCCTAGTGCTCTAGCACGGCTGATTGTAACCCCTGGGGAAAGATGACGGGTCACGCAACGCACAGGAGGCCCAAAAAAGGGAGATGACGTGCACGCAACCCCTCCTAGACCACGTGTGCAGAAAGAAAAACCTGCACTACGCTGTGGCACCCAGTAACACAAGAATGAACGTATGCGTGTCACACGCAGCCTAGAATGACCTCTGAAGGGGTAGGCTACACACGGGGCAAGCACAGAAGTTGGATACGTGCGTGACTCACCGTCTGCCAGGTAAAAGAGCGTGAAGAATGAGCGCGTTTGGCTGGCTAAACCCCCGCCAAAAGAAGATGTGTACGCTGTCTGAGAAGACAGGACAACAGTAGAAGGGGACACTGTTTGAGGGAACAGGCCCAGGTAAACCAGTAAAAGAGAAAAAAGAGAAAAAGCTGTCAGAGGTAACAGGGAATACGAACTGGAAACGCCGTGAAGTAAATCGCGTGTGAAACGACAAGAAGTACAGAATTCACCCACTCGCTCTCCACGAAAAGCACGTACAAGGAAATGGTGTTCTACATGTACCTTATATACAGGCCCACACGTACAGCGTCACTTACGCGGCGTGTACGTTCACCAATCACACGCTTTGTCACTCCTGCGTGTAGATCGATTTTCACCAATCACACGCTTTGTCACTTCTGCGTGTAGATCCATTTTCACCATTCACACGCTTTGTCACTTCTGCGTGTAGATCCATTTTCACCAATCACACGCTTTGTCACTTCTGCGTGTAGATCCATTTTCACCAATCACACGCTTTGACACTGGGACGTGTCACGCAACAATTTCCTGCACGTGCAGGTGACTATAGGCGCGCATATGCTGTTGACGGGTTTACGCGCTAAGGGCCTTTGCTGACGTGTGGGATTTCACTCCCTATCAGGCTGTCCACGCGTTCACACACGAGAGACCACGCTCCTGGCCAGGAGGCCAAATTACTGCCCCCCAGAGCCCTGAGCACGCTCCCACCTGCCATCTGCTGCTGCCTGACTGCCTGCTGGCCACGTGCCCCACAGTGCTGGTGGGTGGGGGTGTTGGGAGACAAGGGTGGGGGCCTGGTGGAGGGTGCCCCTGCACTGGTGGGGGTGGTGGGAGACATGGGTGGGGGCTTGGTGGAGAGTGCCCCTGGTGGCGGGGGGGTGGGGGTGGTGGGAGACATGGGTGGGGGCCTGGTGGAGGGTGCCCATGCACTGCTGGGGGGTGGGGGTGCAGGGGGACATGAGTGGGGGCCTGGTGGAGGCTGCCCCTGGTGGCGGGAGGGTGGGGGTGGTGGGAGACATGAGTGGGGGCCTGGTGGAGGCTGCCCCTGCACTGCTGGGGGGTGGGGGTGCAGGGGGACATGAGCAGGTGTGCAGGGTAGTCCCCTGTTTTGTAGGCTGCCTGCAGGGGCCGTGGAGGGTGTACAGGGAACACCTGTGAGGACCCACCCAGCCTAATCGCGTGTGATGATTCCCACGCACCCCTGTAATACACGTACCCTGGCCAATCGCGTGTTAAACTTCCCGCATACCCCTGTAATACACGTACCCTGGCCAATCGCGTGTTAAACTTCCCGCATACCCCTGTAATACACGTACCCTGGCCAATCGCGTGTTAAACTTCCCGCGTACCCCTGTAATACACGTACCCTGGCTAATCGCGTGTTAAACTTCCCGCGTACCCCTGTAATACACTTACCCTGGCTAATCGCGTGTTAAACTTCCCGCGTACCCCTGTAATACACGTACCCTGGCCAATCGCGTGTTAAACTTCCCGAATACCCCTGTAATACACGTACCCTGGCCAATCGCGTGTTAAACTTCCCGCGTACCCCTGTAATACACGTACCCTGGCTAATCGCGTGTTAAACTTCCCGCGTACCCCAGTAATACACGTACCCTGGCCAATCGCGTGTTAAACTTCCCGCGTACCCCTGTAATACACGTACCCTGGCTAATCGCGTGTATAACTTCACGCGTACCCCTGTAATACACGTACCCTGGCCAATCGCGTGTTAAACTTCCCGCGTACCCCTGTAATACACGTACCCTGGCTAATCGCGTGTATAACTTCACGCGTACCCCTGATATGCACGTTACCCGCTTTGCGTTCCTTGTTTGGCAGCCCTGTAAACTGGTCCAGGGTTAGCGCAGCCCTTTGCGATGATTTAGCGATTTTGATGGCTTTTCCTTGCGCAAGGGCGTTCTTGGGGGCGTTACTGGCGCTGCTGCAGGGTCGCTGCGATACTCTGCGCCACGGCTGGTTTGGGAGCATGAAATCCATGAATACGCTGTGCGCGGAAATCGGTTTTAGCGCACGTGCCTGGCGCAGTCAATCGCACGCGGACAGTCTGCGCCAGCCGCTTGCGACACTTTTCTGCGAAATTCTATGAATTAGCCTGTATATGTGTTGTCAGGATTGTTTGCTGCATTTCTGTGAAGTACTAACATTTGCAAACACAAAGGGTCTGTACTGTGTAAGTAAATGTTGTCAACAATTGGTTGTAATTGAAATAGAATATTCATTGCTACATTTGCATAGCAATTTACACCAACTATATTTGAGAATTTAAATGGTCCAGGTAGTTCTGTATCTAACTGCTTTTTTTGGAGTTTGTCTTCCTTCTTTAAAGAAGTACCTGGTTTACTTTCTCTAATTGATTTTTTTTTGTTTGTGGTACTTGATGAAGTATTAGTTTCTTTTACTCTCTTTGGAGGATTTGCAGTGACGTCCTGTTGCATTTCTGTTTGATTTAGTTTTCTTTTACAACGTTTTAGTTTTTGTGGAACAGAATATGTGTTTAGATGGGGAGTGTATAGTGAGCGAAGTCTATTATATTCTAAAATGCAAGGAATATCAGCGTTTACTTTACTTGCATCAAAGTTGATTAGAAATAGACCGTCAAGTGTACGTAAGCGTGATAGTGCTACGTAGCTCATGCCTTCTTTAAAGACTGTGTTACCAATATCTATCATTGCTTTGTCTAGGGTAAGACCTTGTGATTTATGAATCGTGACTGCGTATGCAAGAGTTAGAGAAAATTGTTCTCTGCGTACATACATATCTTTGAAGAGAAGGAATCTAGCTGTTGAGCGTCCTATCCGTTTTACTTCTGAAAGTTTGTCAAAGGGTATATTGACAAACTGAATTTTGTTGTCACGTGGGTATGTTTGAAAGCCAACAACTGTACCCAGTGCTCCATTAACTAGTCCTTGGTCCACGTCAAGGTTACGTTTAAGCATTACTCTGCAATTTAAGGATAATTTTAACATCTTTTCTAAGCCTGCTGTGTTTGAGATTGTTGTGGCTTGGTCACACATGGGTAGTGTCATACCATGTACATCTAGTTTGTCTGTGGCGCTAATTTCCATTATTGGTTGCATTTCTTTACTTAACATTATTTCATTGAATTTGAGACAGCTTGCAAGAGTTGGCATTAAGGCCATACAATTGACATTTATGTGGGCTAATTGTTCCATAACATCTGTAGCACATGCATTATCGCCATAAAGTGCATTAATGTGCCGGGTTTTCAATGTTGCTTCTGCTTCTTTAGAAAGTATACCAACTCTCAAACTTTTTAAAATGTTGGCATAAGTTAGATCTGCAGATTGGCGAATGTTTTCTGTTAATTCTCTGTATTGGAAATGTTGCCAAAGGTTGACATTTCCAATGCTGCCAACAGTTTTAAGGCAGAGTTTGTGCCCTAATGTTTTAAAAATAGGTTCACCTTTTACTGGTGTTAATTGAAGCAGATCTCCAAAAACAATAATGTGTTTCCTGCAAAGAGCTCTTCATAGTCTGTTTTGAGTACTTCTTGTAATCTGAGGTGAATCAAAGCTAACATCAGGTTGGAGACCATGCTCACTTCATCTATTAGTAGCATTTTCATTTGTTTCAATACTCTGAGTAATTCCATTGCAGCTTCTGCAGAAAGTTTGTAATAGTCTAATTTGTTCTGGTGTTCTACTGGTAATAGTAGTAATCGGTGTAATGTAACAACAACTATGTTGTAGGCAGCTAAACCTGTGGGGGCAGTGACAACAGCTGACAGTTTGTTGTTTGTAAATTGTTGAAGGAACTTACTAATGATTTTGATTAGGAATGTTTTGCCAGAACCAGCTTCACCACTGACGTACAGTAGTATAGGTTTATAATTATGGCAGGAACATTCTTTATTTTCATGTTTTACACCATGTGCAATTTGTTTTGTTATTTCTTGAAAAATGCTACTTTGCTCATTGTTTAGTTTTGATTGTAGTATAGTTAAGTCTTCCTTATCTTCATACTGACACATGGTGTTTTCTACTTCTATCATAGCTAATTCTGCCTCATTTGTTATTAGTGGTTCTCCCAGTGGTTCTTGGCTTCCTGTTACAGAAGGTTGACTACTGTCAGGAGTATCCTTATCTAGTTGGGCTTGGAGTTCTTCTTCATGTTGCTGTTCATTGTGCAACATTGTTTTGTACTGTGTAAAGTTTACATCAGTAATAGTGCTTTCATTTGCTTTGAAAGCATCCTCATATGAGTCATAGTTATCTAGTAATTGTTCTTCCTTTCTCCATGGTTTGAAGAGTTGTAGCAGGGACATGTAATATACTTCTTTATGTTGAGGAGTCTTCAATGACAATTTGATATGATTAATTAAATTTGGTTTAGTGAGTTTAACTAAGCTGCCTTCACAGTCTGTCACTCTATATTTACCTTTTTTTCATCAGGTTTCATATTATTTTTGTATGTGTAGTTTTGGGCTATTTGGTATAGACACATGTTTTCCAAAGTATCACTTCTGTTTGGGTCGTATGTGTCCAATAAATTGTTTTTTAAAATGTCTTGGCTGTTGGGATCATGTTTGGCTATTGTTTCTATAGCTTCATATGATTTTAGAACTCTTTTTCTAGATTTAGCTGGACCAAGACTTCGCCATACTATATTTTCAGATTTACCATACAATGAAGTACCAGTTAAACGATCAGCTGCTTCATAAGATCCACATTCTCTATGGGTGAGCATTTTTATGCCCAAGCTGTATAATTTCTGAGATACTGTTTTATCTGATGACAGGTCATTCCAGAGGTCTTGGAGCTCTGTCTTTTCTGCTTTGGTTAAGTATGCTGTGACATATTGTGCAACTGCAGTAGAATTGTCTGCAATGTACTGCACATCTATGTTTGCATTCCATAAGTGGGCAATGATTGCATTATAATCATTGATATATTTTTCTTCTTCTTTTCTTTTTATGTAATATGTATTTTTAGGTGACTTACCTTTAACACTATGTCTAACTGAAGACATGAGGTTGTTTACTTGACCTGTATTTGTAACTGGTCTAGGGAAACCAAATCGGCATTTGGTGTAGTATTTGCCTTTGTTTTTGTATTTGCGACGACAATATTTTCCACATTTGTGTCTTTGAAATTATAAAATTTGTGCATGAAGATCACTATTTGTGGCTTCTGATGGAATTTCACAAGTGACATATTTTTCAATAAACTGTAAAACAGTGGCATCACTGTCTTGACCAAATTTAGGAGCATCTTTAATCCATAAAAGCAAGTGGATATGTGGTGCTCCTCTGGCTTGGTATTCTTTTCTCCAAAAGAAGTGTTGCACTTCTCCAAGGGGAGGAACAGTTTTATTACAAATAAAATCAAGCATAGCTATGAAGCGATGGTGAAAATATCTTGAAACATTAACAAGATCCAAAGAACAAAGTTCTCCAGGTGTTAGAATATCTATGTTTGTTTTGTTTTTATTTGATATGCATAGGAAATCATGTAAATCTTCCCATGCATATTCTGCACAACTTAATGTAACAAACCAAGTGGGTGGGCCAAGGTTTCTGATCATACATTGTACATCCCCATGACGTCGAAACCAGTACTCTTTAGTACCACGCATATTTGCTAATAGATTTGTAATATTTGATTGTAAAACCTCATCCTTTTGTTGCACTTTCTCTAATAATTGTGTAGCTGTCATATTTTGAAAGTGTGATCCTTATTTTAATATGTGTGCAACTCCGTAACATAAAGTTGCTAGTTCACTTTCAAAGAGTAGGTGGAATATGTATTCCACATTTTGTCTAAATCTGGGATCTTCAGAATACATCTGTAATGAGCGGTATTCTGAAGCTGATATTTGAATAGGTCTATCATCATACCTTCCTCCTTTGCCAGTAGGAAAGAGTAGAGGAAAAGCATGTGCTTCTATACTTTTTTCCCATATACTGATTTGCGATCCTTTTGTTTGACGCATTTGGTAAGTTTCCAGTACATCTTGTACGGTGTCATTACAGTGCAAAGGATGAATTGTATAATGGTCTAAAGTATTTGATATTGTAGCAGGATCTAGTAGCTCAAATTGACCAGCTTCTTGTGTTTCTTGAATTATTTCAGTTGTATCTTTCAAGTTTTCTTCAATATTAATTTCTTTGTAATATTCATTATTCTCTTTAAGATATTGGAAGGCTTGTCTAACTTTATATAAATCTACCAGCTGTTGCCATATTTTTTTGTCTTTTGTAGGTACTCCATTTACTAATATAATTAAAGATTGCTGCATTGGACGTTGCACTCCTAGAGTAAGCACAATTTCTTTTAGATTTAATGTTAAATAAACTACTTTTCCACGAATGCCTTTTACCAATTCAGAGGGAGGTAATTTTGCTGTTTTTGGTTGAAGGCGTATTATTGCTTGAAATGGGTGTACTGTTTGAATTATGATGCTCTCATATAAATTAAGTTGTTGTAGAGGTTTTGGTACTGGGTATAATTCCAAATTATTTGTGATAGAACGTGAAGGAGTTTGGTTGTTGTCAAGTTTTGTAGTGCAATAACTGCAAAGTATTAAGGGCTCAGTTATTTCATATTTGTTTTCTGCTACAAGGTAGAGAGCTAATTCAAACCATTTAGAATCTTCATTGTCTTCTATTTTGTATGATAGGTCCACAGTTTTTGTGTTACTTTTATAAAAAATTCTACGGCAACATACACATACATGGTTTGGTACTTCAGCTGATCTACTTTTAAATTTTAGTATTTCTTTTTTGTATGTGTTTAGCAAAAGGTTGCCATGTGTAGAATTGTTGCTTAATTGGTTTAAAGCTATTTCATTCTGTAAATGGCTTTCACTTCCAAAATATTTTTTCTGGATATAGTGAATTTCTTCAAGTAGGTCTTTTGCTGTACCATGTAGAAGGATGTTATTTACGTTTGCTAGTGCTAAAGCAGGACTTTTAGCATAGTACAGTTTATAGACTAGATTTCTTATAGTTGAATGATGTGTTGATATCCTTTTGATATCATGGAAAGTGGTTTTACAAGTAGGTCCTGTAATGCAGGCCAATGAATGTCCTTGTAGTCCTGTGTACTTGCGCACTGGACAGGTATCTATATTTTGCAGTAATTTAATTTTGATTTTGTCTTTGCTTTTTACATATTTGAGGAATTGGCGTAAACATTTGAAACATTGTTTGGGAATGTTACACATTGATGTGCATGGCCATTTGTACATAAGATGTTCTGATTCAGTTGAATGGAGGGGTAATTCTAAGTTTTCAGGGCATATTTTTGTAAGGAGTACTTCTTGTTCCATTATGGTATTATTCACTTTTTCATAACCTCGACCACTGCTATTTATGGCAATTGTATTTGTTTGCTTTTGTTTGTACGCTTCTTCATTAAAATATGGTCCTGTGCTCGTAGTGTGATTCCATTCACCTCCGCAGATACTTAAGAAGTTCTTTCTGTTGTCATTTCGCTTATTGAGAAGTCTTTTTTTGTGATTTAGTTATTAGTTTTGTTAGTGGTTTCATTTTGTTTAACAGTAAAATAAATAAATGTCTTTTGAGAAGAATTGCACTGTCCATCAATGCTTCTAAGATTAATTTCCTACGATAGGTTTTAAGCTTTGAAACTGATTTCTCTCCTGTTTTTATAAGATTTTGAAGGACTTTGTGACGGTATATTTTGGCTAAAATACTTTTCTTGGTATGCTTACTTTGCACTATATTAAAATTTGAAGAAGTAGTTTTATCTGTACTGATAGCTGATTTTCTGTTAATTGTTTTTGGTTTGTTTTACATTTTGATAGAGGAAGCGAAGTTGTTGTACTTGAAACTTCTTGTGTTTCACTAAATGATTGTATTAGCTGTTTTGTTTCTACTTTTTTTTACAAATTCTGCTAGAGATGGATGCTTATGTTGGACACCTTTATTTTCATTTTCTCTACTTTTGCGTTGCTTTCTACGGACTTGACTTTTGGTAGGCATTCTTTAGGGTCTGTTGAAAAAAATAAAGAAGATATGGGTTGGGGTGTTCTGGAATGTATGTGTGCTGTGTGCATGAGTGTTTGAGTAAGATGATAAAGATGTATGTAATGGTGTGTGATTGTGCATTGGGAACTAAAACTAGTAGGGATAGGTATTCTTGAATTTATGTGTTACTAAACTGGGGTTCAGATGACAAAAAAAAAGTAAGCTAGTGGTGTGGAAAAGTACAAATAGTAAATCTAATGTATACAATTAAAACACTTGTTTGTTCTATAATATGAAAATTGTAGTGGTTCAGTTGGGTAATTTGTGTGTCCAAAAATAGAAATGTGTGGCCCATTCTGGCTGTAAATCGCTGTTTAAGACATGGACATTTTTGGACAAAATGGTACAAAATCTCTATTTTTAGAAACCAAAATAACTCGTATTAATGTTATAGTATATTTGATTGATAATACAAATATTATGGTGATATTTTACTTACTTTTTTTTTAAATTAACAGGTAAATTCTTAGTTTTTCTTTCTTCTTCGAATTCGGCTGCTTCTTTTCAGGAAACTGGTCTTCACTGCAATTGTAAAAGCTTCAAATTAGTAACGTTGTTTGTATATAGCACTGTTTTTAATTTAGATATTGATTTTTTTAATTGAAATCCTCAGTGCCTTCTGTAAAACCATTAAACTAATTTATTTACATAAGATACATTGCATCAGTTCAGTACATATGATATGTTCTTAATGAACAAATTGTATTGAATGACTAACTGTAGCAAAAAAAATATCTTTACTATGTCTTGTGAAATTTATAATATATTAGTGAATACCACTATTTCTGTAAGTAAACTGTTCTAGGAAATAGCGCCTCAATGTCATGTCTAATTTAAAGTAATTAAGTAAATAAATAAATAAAAACAAAAAATATGAAATTGTATAAGTATTTTTATAAAGTTTTAAACATAGATTGTGTTTGCATGCAATTTTGTTTGAATATATGTAGTCTATATATTTAATTAAAAAAATGTTTTTAGTGTGTGTGTATAAAGAAAGTAAATAATATAAAGGTTTATAAGTGATAGTTGATTTTAGGAAATTGAAAAAGTACAGTAAATTCATTTTACAGATTTTACAAGGTAAAAGTCTGTTTGAAAATGTGTTCATCTACTATACAGAAAATATGCATACCTGCAGTTTGTGTTCATGCATATGGATATGCATGGAGCTGCAAGTAGAAATCTTGAAGACTTGTACAGTATTTCTGGTCGATGGTGCTTGCCAATGATATGACACTTGTACTCAGAGAGATTCAGAGTACATTTGCAGTGCTGATCTATGATGATGCAGTTAGATGTAGAGGTCTTGAATGTGATTGGTGTATGGTCATGTGATTTTTGAGGTACATCCAATGAGGGAATGGCAGAGAGAGTGTAGTGGAAATGGTAGAGGGCTGTTCATGTTACGATATGTCTGCGGATATGGCAGTAGTTCGCGGACATCGGGAGTTACATCCGGGGATTTTTGGGTTCAGAAGTCATGCAAATGAGAATAAGCACTGAAAGGGATTGGTCAGGAGCGTTTGGTGGGTGTATTGTGCCAGGAGAGATTTTCTCAGATACTCTTTTTGCTGAGAGAACAAAAGATAGCTATGGCTGTGTGTTTCAGAAAACAGATTGTTTGGATTTTAGGAGATTCGTGGATACATTGGTTGAAGGTGCATGCAGAAAGCTGTGGAGTAGCTGTAGATCTTGGATTCCCACATGTGGAAGTACACTGGCATGGAGTACGTGCAATGAAGTGGTTGGACTTGCTACCTCTCTGTGCTACTTTGGAGACAGAGCAACATCCAGACATAATTGTAATTCATTGTGGAGGGAACAGTTTAGGACATGTGACTGGAATTATTTTGCAATTTGCTATGAAAGAAGGACTTAGGAAGGTTATCGACATGTTTCCTAATTCTCAAGTGATATTTTCACGGATTGCGCAGAGACAAATGTGGCTTCTTTCTTCTTTATTTGGTCCACAAATGGAAAAAGCAAGGCGCAATGTTAATAAGGCTGTTTGTGCCTTTCTAAGAGATTTTGGCATGTCTTCTTTTTACAATGAAAATATTATGTTTTGTAGTACATACATTTTTCGCAGAGATGGAGTCCATCTTACTTATGCTGGCAATCAGATTATTCTGAGAAATGTACAAAGTGCATTGCAACCTTTTTTGGAATTACAACAACGATTTTGAAGTAGATGTTAGGAATTTTCAATTTTTGACTTACAAACACCACCCAAAGGCTCTTTTCAGAGCCACCACTTCTTTCCAGAGAAAATTACAATGTTTGTGATCGAGTAGCAACCCAATTTCTTTAATGTTCGCGAACTGTCTGCGGACTTCTGAAAAATACAAAGAGCCCTGCTTCATTTATTTTCACTTCTATTTTTTAACTGGGAAAGGTGGATCTGAAAAGAGCCTTATTTTTTTTGATTTTTGTAATTTTGTATTTTTTTTGGTTTTTCAGACACGACACACTTGGAGAGGAGGGTAAAGGAGGGTGAAGGGGGGGACACCAACCACAGGGATAAGAAAGGGCGAGCTGAGAGAGGAAGATGTAGAGTGGGTTTTATTTGGGTAGTGAGCAGGTCTTCTCGTGCTCTGAGACGATAGTCTCAAAAGCACTCCGAAGTCGCTCCCCCCTGCAGAGTACTGTGTCACAGTACATACATACAACTGTGACCCTCGAAAGGTAAGGGTCATCAGCATTCTGTATGGCCTGTGAGGCAGCTTGAGGAAGACGCTGTCCCACAGAGGTGGTCCTTGTGGTGACAGGATCAGAAACAGAGGATGAAGTAGAGGAAATCAACCTGCTACGTTCTTCGCAAGGTATAACCCTGCAAATAGCCCCAGAGTGAAATGACCTCAGGTGTCGCTTCATAGTAGTGGTCCCAAAGCTGTACTTACCGTGCTTCCCGCGACTGAGTATCATTTTGCACTCATTGCAGGTAACACGGTTCGCACGAGCCTTAGGAACATTACCATGAATGGTAAATAACCGCCACACCCAAGGTGGTGGAGGGGGTGGGGGTGGGGGTGGTGCTGAAGCAGGTGCAGCACCAAGTGGCAGTTCAGCAGCCAAGGATGCCATCTCGATGATGGTGTAGTCTGCAGGTGGCAGCAAAAATCACTGTGTTCTGAAGAATAGCCAGAAACACAATGGGAATAAGCTCTTGAGTGTGGTCTTTTATAGGGGTGCTTGTGCGCGGTTCGCGGACATGCGCACTGTCCGCGGACAGATCGAACACAAAAAAAGGATCGGAAAGTTTCAAAAGGTATATAGAAACTCAAGATTGCTATGTGGGACTTGTGCCATGGTGAGATTTTATTGAAAAATATTATGGATTAACTGAAAATGTACTTTTAAATTGTTCGGGGACACGAACAGTGTCCGCATTTCAGGACACACGATGAGCGTGGGCGCGGTCATATGATCCATTCGCGAACTAGTCCGCGAAGGAAGCGCCTGTCCGCAGGACGCCAAGTGCACGGAGATTGGTTAGCGCATGCGCACTGATGTCCTACGGACACTGTTCGGGTTCTGAAGTAATTAAAAGTGCGTCACACGTGAAACGAACATTTCAGGAGACCGCATGTGTTCTTAGAACAGTTTCAATTGGGTAGAGAACACTACGAACAGGTATAGTGTTCTTCAGGACACCTCTATTTTCGTTTACGTACGAACATTTCAGGACACCAATAGCGTTCTTAGAACAGTTTGAACTTGCTAGCGAACAGTATCGGACAGGTATAGTGTTCTTTAGGACACTTTAATTTTTCTTTGTTTACGAACAATTCAGGACACCTCGTGTGTTCTTAGTACAGTTTCATGTTGCTAGCGAACACTACGAACAGTTGTACTGTTGTTCAGGACACATCCTTTTCGTTTATTTACAAACATTTCAGGACACCAATTGTGTTCTTAGGACAGTTTTAAGTTGATAGCGAACATTACGGACAGATATAGTGTTCTTTAGAACACTTTAATTTTTGTTTCTTTACGAACATTTCAGGACACCACGTGTGTTCTTAGAACAGTTTCAACTTGCTAGCGAACAGTACGAACAGGTGTGGTGTTCTTCAGGACACCTCCATTTTCGTTTATGTACGAACATTTCAGAACACTCGCACTGTCCGCGGACACTTTTATTGTTTTTTTAAAAAAAACGGAAGTTATTCACAATACAATATAAAAATTAAACTTTATTTAAAATATATTAATAATTTATGACAGAGAAGGTGAGGCAGAAACAGAAACAAAAACAGGAGAATTTGGGGTTTCAACATGATTGGTATTAGGTGAAGAAGGGATGGAAATATCATCAAAACGTTTTGGATTATGGAGAGGGTTTGGGGATAATTGACTGGGATATGGTGAGGAGGGACAAGTACATGTGGGGCAATGGTACGAGGTTTTTGGTTTGAAATGATTTTCTACAAAAGTTTTTAAATTATTAAAATTAGCCAACAATACATCCATTTTTTCTTCTATATTGTGAAGACTGTTATCCATAACAGGGTTTTCTGAAGTTTTTTCTATTTTGGTATGCTCTGTACAAAAAAATAATATATATGTTAAATGTATATAAAAAAATAATAAATAAATGGTTTAAATTATAAAGTGTTTACCATTAGTTTCACTATCTTGTGACATTTCTTCATGTGGGAAATTGTCCTCTAGCCATTCCAGAGTACTAGACATTTCTGTGAGAAAAAAAAAAGATAATATATTTTTTAATCTAATACAGAAAGTTCATAAATATATGAGTAAAATGAAGTACACTTACTATTTCTGGTAAGATAAGTCCTATGTATTCAGTGGGTCTGGTCTTGTTCTCAGTTCTGTTGTGTCTGTGAGGTAATTATGTTGGAAGCCAATTTATCTTATTGTGGTATATTCCATTTCAGAACATATTGTATTTAAATGAATGGTTAGTGTGTTACATATATGGGTTACATTTCTTATATATTACTATATATAATGTGTTTGTGTGCTGCTTTTTGAATTTGTTAAATGTTCCTATATTATGATATAACAATCAAACATACCCCACCCCCCCCCCCACAGTTTTTAGGTGGTAACATGTCCGCGAACATTAAATAAGTTCGCGGACATCAAGTTCATAAGAAGAGATCTAGTCAGTTCCATATGACATGTATATAAAGTCAAAGTCATTATTGTTAAGTTGTGCTACTAAAAAACTATGAAATTCAGTGAAAAAACTTTGTTAAAGGGACGTTATGGTTAAGTTGCGCTACTAAAAACCTATGAAATTCAGTGAAAAAAACTTTGTTAAAGGGACGTTATGGTTAAGTTGCGCTACTAAAAACCTATGAAATTCAGTGAAAAAACTTTGTTAAAGGGACGTTATGGTTAAGTTGCGCTACTAAAAACCTATGAAATTCAGTGAAAAAACTTTGTTAAAGGGACGTTATGGTTAAGTTGCGCTACTAAAAACCTATGAAATTCAGTGAAAAAAACTTTGTTAAAGGGACGTTATGGTTAAGTTGCGCTACTAAAAACCTATGAAATTCAGTGAAAAAACTTTGTTAAAGGGACGTTATGGTTCCAAGTAAAACCGAAAAACCCTTGAAATTCGCAAGTTATGGTAAGCTAAGCAACCATAACTCGCGCCACCACCGTGCACTGCTAAGACTAACACCCAGGACATCAAAGATGACATCACAAATGTCATTGATGACATCACTGATGACATCACATGTGTATGTACTTCTCATGAAATATGTGTAGAAGGGATTCTTATTATGTTGCGAAAAAAGTGTCAAGAATCATTGCAAGAAATATACCCTAATAAGTGCATTGAACGATGCATTGATATAAATAGCATCCTATTATGGGGTTCTATCTAGTATACTAAGCTACTCATACAGAAACATAACATTGTGTGCAGCGTACAAGATGAAGGTATGATATCCGTAATGTTAATATGTTGAATAATGAAATGATAATTGTTTTCTTAATAGATTTTTGTGTACTGTGAAATATGTAATAAGTAGCTAATAAAACCCATGTATTACATAAGTGCATTACTATATACAAAACACAAAGACACAAGAACACATACCAATATGGGTATATACATGGAAAGTGAAGTTAGCAAAAAAGCACAAGTAGTAGCAGAAACAATTCATAACTTAACTGATTAGTTTCATGCAAATAAATGATTGCTCTGTTTCAAAGCTGCTATTTACCCTATGTATATGTATCACTTGATGTGATTGGACCCTAAGGAAAGTAGTGCGAATACAATGTATACAAATATGACCATATACAGGGAAAGTACAGCCATAAAAAAAACAATAGAACTATCAGAAAGTGCTCATAAGTCTAGTGATTATCTTTATGCACAAAAAGGATTGCTGTCTTTCAAGCTTGTGTTTTCCCATATGTATATGTTTCATATGATGTGACTGTACTCTAAGGGAATTACTGTAAGAACCTGCTAGAAGGATATGTCTACAAATAAAATAAAAATTCTTAGTTTCTGACTTACTGAAGAAAACCATGTGGCCTAGATATGTCAGCAAAAGAAAAAATAGTGAGCCAGACATGTGATGTCATCAGTGATGTCATCAATGACATTTGTGATGTCATCTTTTATGTCCTGGGTGTGCACGGTGGTGGCGCGAGTTATGGTTGCTTAGCTTACCATAACTGGCGTATTTCAAGGGTTTTTCGGTTTTACTTGGAACCATAATGTCCCTTTAACAAAGTTTTTTCACTGAATTTCATAGGTTTTTAGTAGCGCAACTTAACCATAACGTCCCTTTAACAAAGTTTTTTTCACTGAAGATATATATATATATATATATATATATATATATACACACTTCACAATAGTGCAAATTCCTATGATTCTTAGTAATCCAGGATCATAAATTGTAGGTCCTTTTACAGCGACCTAGTGTTTTTTTTTAATTGTTTCTTCATAAAAGGCAGTGTCAATCCAAAAGGTATCATAAAAAGCCAATGCATTTCAGACTCAAGTCCGTCTCTGAAATTGGTGCTTCTTGTATATGCAAATGTGGGTGGTTCATGGAACAAATTTCAGAGATCAACTGGCAAAAACCAGATCAGAAAAGAAAAGATCTATCTCATCCCGCACCTGCATTTTTCCATGCCTGCACTATAGTAATTGTGGGTTTGTCACGAAGGGCAACGTTATTAACCACCCAGGGTCAGGCGAGAAAATCAAAATCCACAGCTTTGCAACATGCAATAACACAAATGTCATCTATGCAATCAAATGCCCCTGTGGTATTTATTACATTGGACAATCTAAAAGACAAGCGCAACTGAGATGGAATGTGCACCGTTCATGCATCAGAAACAAGAACATGAACTCGGCGGTAGCCAGACACTGGTGCGAAAAGAAGCACGATATGATGCGAAAAGAAGCACAATATATCTCAGATTTGCTTAAAGTGGTGGATGTGATCATTAGAAAGGACACCCATGAAGATCTTACATTAAGGTTAGATCGAAGGGGAACTTTCTTGATTGAAAGACCTAATGCCATGGCCCCTGGTGGCATCAATGAAGGTATTAACTACATGTGCTATATATGATATATCTGGGTCAGTCACAATTTTCCCATTAACATTCACATGTACAGGATGTATCATTTTAGCCCCGACCATGGGCCGTTTAACCACCCAACATTATCACCATATTGTGAGTCATTTGGTTATGGACAGAGGAAATGCACTGAATGATTTACTCCTGATGAACCCACATCCATGGGACGCTAAGTGCATCGCGTGAGTTTCCTATTATAACTCACGTGTAAACACTGTATTATTTTAGTCCCTTCTTAGTGCCTTTTTGGCTGCCTGGTAGTATTACCTTATTGTGAGCCATTTGTTATGGACCGAAGTAGTTCATTGAATGATCCACTGTGCATATTCTCTACATTATGGAATTCAATTCGTTGTTACATTTGCTTAAGCAACCTATGTTAATATCACCCTTGCTCGGCTACTATTGTGAATGTGTAATTTTGTTTAAATACATCTTTACCATTGAAACATTCCTTTCAAAGGATATATCCACTTTATTAGATGCACTTTGCAGTGGCGTAACACAAAATGTGGGGGCCCCCCTGCGAGCCATGCTGAGGGGGCCCCCCAACTCGGCAACAAATCACGGGTTGCGCCACACTCTGGGTCGGCCTAGACTGTCACGCTTGCACAATACGCATGAACGTGCTGCTGAAGGGGTATGCCGCACACTGCACTAGGAAAAAGATATAAATATGTGTTTTAATGCAATATACAGCACACTTTCTGAGATAAATTGGCTATAAAGCCAGAGTGTTTGCAATTGTTTTGTAGGGTAACACAATCCAATACATGCAAGTCACCAACAGTGCACAGGAACATTAATGCTTCCAACTGGCTGCACAATGTAGACCAGTGTAAACACGTAATAACATTATAGTACAGAATGCCAGGCCACATTTAGACATACCTAGACTGTTTTCAGCAAAATGCCCGTCATAGCAATAACACTCATCAAGAAGAGAGCACACAATAAAGCATGTGTCTCCATGGCCCCGAACAACACGGCCAAACTCTTTAAAATCTGCAAGGAACTGGTCAATCCTGTTGTGGTCTATACCTCTTCTGTTCCCTCCCATGCCCTCTGTACAGCTCTGGCCTCTCATTTCTCTGCTAAATCTCAGGACATCCTGTCCTCTATGTCCTCTTCCTCTCTCGGCCCATTTTGGCCATCTCTTCTCTCCTCCTCCTTTTTCCTCTTTCTCTCTGACAACACCTGACGAGGTTTCTAGACAAGTCCGATCTATGAAAGTGTCGTCCAAACAGGTGCTCCGCTGCTCCTCCAGAACCATCAAAGCCCATATTGACACCCTCGCTCCAGCCTTGGCCGATTTCTGTAATCACTCTTTCGCCACTGCAATGTTCCCCTCTCCCTTTGAGCCCTCCCTTGTGCACCCACTCCTCAAGAAGCAGTCTGCTGATCCTACCTGCTGGAAAACTATCGCTCAATCTCCACCTTTCCTGAGCATACTCTTGGAAAAGCTTGCCATCTCCCAGCTTACTCTCCACACTGAATCTGTTGGTTGTCTCCATGACCATCAGTCTGGCTTCAGAGCTGCCAGAGGCATGGAAACTGCTCTCCTTAACACCTGTGCTGCTCTCTAACCTTGATTCCAGCATTCCTTCTATTCTCATCCTTCATCTTTCCTCTGCTTTCGACAGGGTCAACATCGCCATACTGATCAATCGACTCTGTGAGAACCTGGGCATCACAGATCAGACCCTAGAGTGACTGACCTACTTCCACTTGGACCGCCACTCCGCTCCCAGGTCGATCGTGGTCCCATTCTCTCCGCCACCTCTCTCTACCTGTGGCATTCCCCAGGGCTCTATCCTCTCAAGCTGGTTTTTCAACCTCTACTTGGCCACTTTGGCCTCCCTGATCTCTACCTTATCCTCTAACTTTCAGTGTTGTGCGGAGGACTCAGCTTTCCTTCAGGCTCCCCTCATCCTCCTCTCCTCTCTTGCTCATTCCTGACTGTCTATCCACGATTCAGGATTGGTGCGCCTCCAACAATCTCTGCCTTAATGCCAGTAAGACAGAGATCCTTCTCATTGGGACCCTTGCCACTGTGTTTCCTCTCTCACTATAGCAGACAACCTTGGGTCCTCTTCCTTTGCCTTCCTGTGAGGCAAAAAACCTTGGTGTCATCTTCAACGCCACACTCTCTTTCTCTCCTAACATCTCGGACATCACCAAGAAGTCCCACTACCAGCTGCTCCTCCTCTAGTCTCTGTCATCTGCAAATAATCCAGAACAGGACTGCAAGACTTAGCCTTGGCCTCAAGCCCTGGGATTGTATTTCTCCAGCCCTGAAATCTCTCCACTGGCTGCAAGGATCAAGTTCAAGAACCTTTGCATTGCCCACAAGGCTTTCTGGGGCCAGTGCCAACACTAAATCCAATGCTCTCTTCCAAAATACCTTCTTTCTCTAACCCTTCACTCAGCTACCTCCAACTCTCTAAGGCTTAGACATTTCTCCAGGCAGAGAGTGGGGGTAGACCTCTCTCCTCTGCTGGTGCCTCCAACTGGAATGGCCTCCCTGCCCCTCTCAAACTTGAGGCGGACAACCTGAAGTTTCGGAAGCAGCTAAAAGCTTTCCTCTTCTCTGCTGCTTTCGCTCTCTCTCCCCCCCTGCTGACCTACCTGACCTACCTGTCTGCTGTACTGACTGGCTGCTTGGCTACCCTCAGAGTCTCTCTGAGTCCAGGCTCTTTCTTGATTGGTCACCCTTGCACTGCCTCCGGGCCTACCATGCACTTAGGGGCTGTAACTGTAACCCTGCAGTCCATTGTTCTCCTTGCACAACCAATAGCTGCTCTGCCCTGGCTGCACTTACTGTGAGCATTGCTGCCCTGTTTTCCCCTCCCCTCTCACTTGCCCTTCCCTGCTCCCTTTTCCCTTGCACTTCTCGTTCTCACAATGACACAAGGCCTAGTGAGATCGTTTGTCTTGTCCTCTATCATCCCTCTCTTGTGTACACTTGTGTACAGGCGCATTATAAATGACTTGAATCACATCATATCATTTTATCACAGATGCCCAGAAAAATATACAATGCCACAGTAAGAAATGGCTAGACTGGCAGCACCCAAATGCCAATCTAGCCAGGTAATTAAAGTTAGCAGGACTACTTTATCAGAAATGTCCAGTTAAAAGAAAGTCATACCAAACTGAGGAATGACTAGACTGGCTAAATCAAAATGCCTCTCTAGCCACTAATACCACATATCATGCCTGCTTAGCCTGGACATGGACAACCATTATGATTTATCACACAATCCTGCCCACCCACACATCCACTCTCCCTCCTACCCACCACCCCAACCTCCACAATCAGCTCCTTGGCCCAGAATTACCTCTGCGTCCCTCTTCCTTGTCCCAGAGCTTTCGTATGAGGCTCTTTGCCTCATAGGTAAGTACTGGGATGAGGAACAGTGGGACTAGGAGTGATGAAGATTACAGGTAGCTAAATCAGGCATTACCTCCATGTACCTCTACCTCTTCCCAGTACTTTTGTATGAGGCAGAGTGCCTCAAACACACGTACTGCCTCCTATATATATACTGGGACGAGGAAGAATAGGGCTAGGAGTAAGCAAGGCATTAAACACAAGTAGTAGCGCAACACCATTGAGTTGACTGGGCTTCAGCACTACCCCCCCTGACATTTTGGGCTATATTGACTCAACTTGGCTAACCTTTAGAGCAGTTGCCAGACCGAACAGGACACAGATTTTAAACGGCACCTGGTTTTTGCTGTTAACAAGAACCCAGCAATTACCAACGTAAAGCATTTCACTGTTAGTACCTGCATTCAAATTCCACATTGTTTAGGCGATTGAAATCGTGATGTGGGTTTAGTACTTGCATGCCAGGGGAGTGATTGGAAGGGTAGAAAGGGAACAGGAGACTTATAGGAGAGAGTTAACTGCTTGTAACATTGAATCTGCACTAGAATAGTCTCATTAAAATGCGTAAATAATTTGGATGCGCCCACACAAATAAGTTTCCCCCTCCCCACCGCATGTGAAGTTAGCGCCTCTCCCAACATTTGAAGGGTTAGCCCCCCCGAAATGAAGGTTTTCTTGTGCCCCTGTACACAAGCACACACACCATTCACCTTATACACACCCAGTCATCCACACATTTAAGTGTGCACCCTTTCACCATACACTCACACAGGTAGCCACCTATACATTTATGTGTGCACCCTTTCACCATGCAGGCACACCCCCACAGCCACCCATACATTTAAGTGTGCACCCTTTCACCATACACACACAGGCAGCCGGCTATACATTTGAGTGTGCACCCTTTCACCATAGACTCATACACGCACACCTCATGGAGTTGAGGGGGGGCCCTATTACTTAAAAAAGAAATTGGGGCTCATTACGGGTCCAGCGGTAACCGTGCCGGTGCTACCGGCGGGTTGCCGCCAGACCCATAAAAAATTACTATGGCCTGACTTCCCGGTGCCACCGTGCTATTTCAAGTCCGGCGGCTGGGAAATCAGGTGCTGGTAATTTCATTAAACCCCAGACTCCACGGGAATGGGGACACAGAAGCACCTGCACCATTGTTAACGGTGCCGGTGCTTCCGTGACAGGTCTGCCTACCGTGGCTGCTGTGCCTGGCAGGGGCAGACCTGTCGGGCACGGCAGCCCCACCAGGCAGACCTGTAATATGCCGGTCCGGAAACAACAGTGCCTGTAAGCTTACCAGCACCGTTGTTTCCGGACCGGCATGGTCAGAATGAGCCCCATTGTTTCTTTTTTAAGTCACTATAACTTCATTAAGAAATTATTTCAGTTAAGGACCGAACCATAATCAAAATAATTTCTTTATGATGGCTGAGTGGCTTCAAAAACAAACAATTTATTTTTGAAGGCATAGGGTTCCCCATCCCCCCCCCCACCCCATGACATGGAGGCCTCCAGACTAGGGTCTTCCATGTCATGGGTTACGGGGGCCCTCAGACTTCAAAAAGAAAGTTTCTTTTTGTAGTCACTCTGCCTTCATAAAGAAATTATTTCTGTTACAGAAATGTTCTTTATGAATGCAGAGTGAATTTCAAAAGAAACTTTTTTTTTTTTTTATTTTATTTTTTTTTATTTATTTTTTTTTTTTTAATGGGGCCCCCTCCCAGCCATGTGCTGGTGGGGCCCCCCACACCGTGGGCCCCCCCGCACCGCGGGGGCTGCGGGGGCCCTGAGAATGATGTAAGCCACTTGTGTCATTACACTTCATTGCTATGTACAATCTACGCTTGCCTGTTCGGATGTTCCCGTACAGTCAGTTTACACAGGCCGCGCGAGACGTTCGGGACAATATGAAATGATGCCACGTGTCCCAATGCCCGCCTTTACAACTTGAACAGGTTAGGAGGCGACTGTGTTTGCCACACGGCCGTGATACATTCAGTGTTCTACACGCCTGGAGCAGATCTTGAGACCTAAGGTAAGCCATTTTATGACGTTAAGATATCTCACAGGAAGAAGGATTACATAATTGGATTCTGACCTCAAGAGTTTATGTATTTTCCATCGGATCTATGTAGATCCCAGAGATTGTACATGCCTTCCTGTGCGTCTAACATGATTTGATTGACTTGGGTGAAACGAGGCAGTACTGCCTTGGATGATGCATTTGAAGTATGACTGACCATTTTTAAGCATGTACAGTTATGGAATTATACATATAATATCTGGTTTTGTTTATCTCTAGAGATGTGCATTACTTTTAAATCAGGCAGGTAAAAGAGACCTCTTATTTACCTATTTGTTGATAAAGGAATGTAGCAACTCAAAAATGTAATTATCAACTTTTGTCTCTTGGCTTTATGTTTTTGTCTTTTTGTTTGTGTTGCGTTATTCACAATCATTGGGTATGTATATAAACATTTGTGCTGTTTATGTGGTTGCTGTGTTATGGATGTTATCTGAAAATGTCCTACAGTGTTTAGCCCTGAAGATGGAGTTGGGTCCAAAATTAATTGGCCGTTCACGATACCTTTTGGATCCGCACTGCTTTTTACGAAGAACCAATAAAAAACACTGGGTCACTGTAAAAGCACGTACAATTTATGATCCCAGATTACTAAGAATCATAAGAATTTACACTATTGTGAAATATATATATATATATATATATATATATAGTGCAACTGGTTTATAGAACCAGACGAGTGTGTTTGGTCTTCATGTACTTCATACCCTTGTGCCTTAAGGATTTTTTCCCTGTACCCTACGACGAATTATATTGATCATATGAATTACTAATATATCAATACAACATTAATTATGAATCAATAGAGTGGTGCCCACCCCATACCCCATGTTGTATGTTCCACATAGTGCAAGATGGGTATCTGGGGTATCTGGTCTTTCCATCGAAAGGGTGTCCATCAAAACCCTTTCCAACGAAAATTTTACATCAAATTTTATTTGCATCGAATCCACATTATTTTGCATCGAATGCATATATGGATGGAGAAAAGGTTATTTTTCGTTGGGGTGGTGTTCTAAGGGTAAAAAACGGGGGGGTTAGATGGGACCCCCCAAAAAAATGCAAAAAAATGCATTCGATGCAAACAAATTCAATGGAAAATGTTCGTTGGAAATGGTTTCGAACGAAACCCTTTCGATGGAAAGACCATAAAACTGCAGGCTGTCATCAGCCACAATGTGTCCATGTGAGAAGAGGGCGATGAAGAGTTGGACGATGGTGCGGATGGCCATTGCAGATGGGCACCAGGCTTGGGCACCATTGGGAAAACATGGATGGCCTTGTGCAGCACCAAGAAATCATTGATATCTTTAGATAGAGGTGAGTGCATTACAATAACAGAAAATAGACGCCCCGCACGCCTCCTCTCCTTATAATTTCAGTGAAAACGCATGTAATCAAATGACACCAGTAACTATTCAGACTTGGGATGCTGCTGCAGCTCCAAAAGGGAATGGGTGTAAAATTAAAAGAAATCCAGTATCCAAGAGGGTGTCCACATATAATTCAGTATCCAAGGGTGGTGAGTGGTAGACAGCCCAATTACCTTCCAGTATCCAAGTGGGGGTCACCACACATACCAGTGTTTGGGGGTAAGGGAGTTGGACATATAATCTAAGGTGAAGGCAGTGTGTACACAAACCAAATGTACATAGAAGGACCAGCTCAGAAGAAACCAAAAACAAATATCTGGTTCAACAACAGGGAGAAGGAAGAGTCACTTGTCCCTTTGTGATCAAGCAAAGGATGGTGGGTGCAGCGTTGAAGCACAGTACATGATCATACAAATGATGGGGCTGGAGGGGTGAATGCATGCAAGGGGGTAAGGGAGTTGTGGATTCCCTTCCCACAAACATCTGTATATGGGAGAGGGACTGTTTCTGAAGGGTCAGCAGCTCAGGCAAGGTAAGCTGGAGCTAAGCATGCAGTTGGTTGGCCTCAACAATATGGTGGCAGTGGGAGACATTGGAAGTGGGCCATTAGAAGAGAAGAGACTTTGGACTTTGGAGGGGATTGCAAATGGTCCGATTGTGCCTGGAGGTCGCTCTCAGACCAGGCAGGCATTCTTCCAGCATCTGAGCCATCAAGGAAGAGGCATCCACCAGTTCCCACCCATTCTCCTCCAATGCCTGGGCTGCCTCCATAGCCGACATTCTCTTTGAAATGCCTGCCATGGCATTTTTGGTCATGGGAGCCTGGGGCAGAGTTGATATGAGGGTGGGGGATGGCAGGGGCAGTGGATGCTGGTGCCAACAAAGGCCCTGTAGAAGCAGAATGCATTCCATTTGGTCAGGTAAGAGAGGAGTGCTGGTGTCTCCCATCACATTCTTCACATGCATGATGTCCCTTGCCCTGAACTGCTGGAAGATGGGACTGGCCACATTCACAATGTCCAAAGCAGAGGTGGTGGAAGCATCATCGTAATCCTGCAGCTGGATGTTAGTTAGAGGTGATGGGCAGTGGAACGGGTGTCTCTTCACCACTATGTGGGCCAGGCTTGATTGCCCCTTTCATGAGTTAATCATTGTCACCATCATCTTCATCATGACTTTCCTCAAGTTCCCTTATTGCTGACAGTACAAAGTGATTTAATAGGATTCCCATTGGTATAATTGACTGTAGGAAATACAGACACACGCCTTCTCCTAAGCAAACCATGTCTGGTAAATGAAAGGGGAGTGTGGCAGTAAGAAGAGTAGCTAATCATTAACTGAGCCCAACTCTGAGTCCTGAGGTACTGTGGATTGCATTGCTGCAGCAGATGCACATGACATTTTGCCATAACATGCTTTGCCATAACATGCTTTATTTTACTATCTCCCTTTGGGATTCCATAGTCATGGATCCACC